>NC_056735.1:1843875525-1843985525 GCF_019279795.1 Protopterus annectens
CTTCCATGCCATTCACCCTGACATTATGGGCTGTAATTGAAGTAGACAGTTTCTAAATATTTTCTCAACTGGTTCGTAGTGACAGAAAACCCACCTTTGTATTTTAAAGTTAACACTTATGCAGAAATGTTGATTGGAGTACCATAGCGCTATTAGGGGAGAGAGCATTCTTATTGTGTGTGTGTGGAGGGGAGATGTTGCATCATATCTCCTTAACTGCTGTCAAAAGCAAGTATGTAGAGGTTCTTTTGGGAAACAGTTGGCAGGTGGACTGCTGAGTGCCATAACAGGTTTCGTTCTCTAAACTACTTGGATTGCACCTTGCTCGTCTCCTGTGTAATGGGTATTTATTGCGAGTCAGAGTATCATAAGTGTTAGATTTCAACGCTTCCAAACAAATTCTCTAGGCTTTATCACTTTCAAAATGTCAATAGTCAATCATGATGTTTGCTTCTTGATGCTTGCTTCTCTTGCCTTCGAAGTTTCAGTAGTGGGTAAAGTCCATCTTTGACTTGAGCTATTAGGTTGTGAAATGTGGACACAGCAGTTGTGGAGTCAGTAAAGTCATATAATGCAGACCAGTTAATTTGCTGTAATTCCATAAGAAGTATACTGAATAGATATATTTCTGGTGAAAGAAAAGCAGGGAGGCACTTTAGGAGTTCTGAAGATCCACGTGTATAGAACTGGATCTTGGTCAGTCATACAGCTGGGCAGAACAGTATTATTTCTGCTGTGTTGCAGTACAGAAGTAAGAATGGATTTAATCAGGTTAAATGAGGACTATAGTAGTATATATACTATAGCAAGGAGGAATTTAGGCTGTTGACCTAGTATAACCCGAGTTAAGAGCCAGTTGGGCTCAGTGTCTAAAAATGTGGTACTGCATGCAATTAGCTCAGGTGATGGGTTGTTAATGTTATTGAAGAACAACATGATTCTCCCACCTAGTCTTGACCCAAGCCTGTTATCCTTAAACATTGAGTATTTCGCTGAAGGGAGCTGGGGAGATGGAACTCTCTGAGTCAGATCCTGTGATCCCAATGACTTTAGTTTCATGTGCAGTAGCCCATGTTTCCATTTGTGCCCATTTGTTATTAAGGCTCCAGGCATCCATGTAAAAGATGGACAGATGTCCGAGTTGTCTGGTGCAGATACTCGGTAGAGAGAGAGACAGGGATGTGAAGTTATCTCAAAGTCATCAGCTTGCATTAAGAGAAGTTAAAATTACTGCCATTATTTTTGAGGACATTATTAGTGTCCAAACAGGAGATGTGGTGGGAAGGCACACAGTATGGTTACATAATAGTTTGGTTAATGCAGAGTGAAACTCTTTACAGAGGTATATTTTAGTATTCTTCTTTCGGCTACTCCCATTAGGGGTAGCCACAGCAGATCAACTGTTTTCATTTCTTCCTGTCCTCTGCATCTTGCTCTGTCACACCAAACACCTGCATGTCCTTTCTCACCACATCCATAAACCTTATCTTAGGCCTTCCTCTTTTCCTGTTACCTGGCAGCTTCATCCTTAGCATCTTTTTCCCAATATACTCTGCATCCCTCCTCAGCACATGTCCAAACCAACGTAATCTTGCCTCTCTGGCTTTGTCTCCAAACCTTCCAACCTGGGCTGACCCTCTAATATACTTTTTCCTAATCCTGTCCATCCTCATCACACCTAGTGCAAATTTTAACATCTTCAATTCTGCTACGTCAAGTTCTGACTCCTGCCTTTTTGTCAATGTCACTGTCTCCGACCCATATAACATAGCTGGTCTCAATACCCTCTTGCAAACCTTCCCTTTCACTCTTACTGGTACTCATCTGTCACAAATCACTCCTGACACTCTTCTCCACCCACTCCATCCTGCCTGCACTCTCTTCTTCCTCACCTCTCTTCCACACTCACCATTACTCTGAACTGATGATCCCAAGTATTTAAACTCATCCACCTTCACCACCTCTACTCCCTGCATCCTCACCATTCCGCTATCCTCCCTCTCATTCACACACATACATTCTGTCTTAGTTCTGCTGACCTTCATTCCTCTTCTCTCTAGAGCATATCTCCACCTCTCCGGGGTCTCCTCCACCTGTTCCCTACTCTCACTACAGATCACAATGTCATCTGCAAACATCATAGTGGAATTTCAATTTTGAACAGATGAGTTGTAGTTGAGTAGAAGTGGTAAGAAAGGCTGTTTGCTTGAAGTCTGTGTAGGAAGATGGATTATAACAGCAAAACACACTGAAAGGGTAAGAAGTGTGATAAGTCATGTGTAATGCATTATAACATAAGTAGAATGTGGGGAATAAATAAGGTGACTGTTTCTAAAGGAAGATGACAGTGCTTGAAATTTGAAAGGTAAACAGTCAAGAACAGAAGGAAAGAAAAATGTAAGTGTAGCTAGTTACACCAGTAAGTTAGCACAATAGACTGTACTGACTGATCAGAAAACTGGATTTGTGATGGCTTTTAGTATAGGAAACAGAGTAGAAGTTATGAAAATTTATTTGACTGGGTGATGTGCTTACCGGTAGTGTGAGAAAAATATAAATATAAAAAGAAAGGGTTTAGAAGTAGTGGGAAAGTGTTATTGTTGACTGAATGCGCCCTTGGATAACAGGTGTCCCTTTTTCTCTGCTGTCATTAATTATTCACATGACTATTACTTATGCAAATGATAATGTACTAGCTATTTTTTGGGGTTAGAGTGTGCATAAAGTTGAAGGCAGTGGAAGTGAGGTGCTAATATGTGGAATTTATCTTATGTGAATAAAGAAATCAGTTTTATTCCCCTCGATTTACCACTGCATGTTTTAACAGCATACAGATGTTAAAAGAGAGTGGTTATTCAATAAAACAGCTGTGCCCAGAAAAATGATGAGTGTTGGAATAATTAAGCTTTAATATGACTGTAGGAATGAATGTACTCTGGCTCTCATAGAACACAGGGTTGTTTCCCTCATTGGCAGTCCAGAGAATAACCAGCAGTATTCTTAACCAGAGGTTTTGGAATATGTTCCATAAAGCTAGAGTGTTCTCTGTAGCTATACCAGCTCCTCATGTTATTGTTTTCTTTGGGTTCCTTTGCATATTTCTGAGACATAATAAGAAATGAACCATCCCTGGTTCCTTATGTGTAGCTTGATGTTTGTCCCTAGTACTAGATGATTGTAATCACCTCAGTGCATCACTTCATGGTGCTTCTTTTTCTGACTGTTTTGGTTTCTTATGGGTAACAGTGGTATCCTCCCATAATGCAGTGTAGTGCAGTACACAGAAAAATAGTGTGCATCTTCTACATAATCCAAAATGTGAATTATAAAAAGAAGTTATGTACTCACCATAACGTTCCATCTGAGTAGTTATACTTCATTTTCAGCAACCTGTGAGTATTCGGATCCATATCGAATTCCGTGACTAGGTCTTGCTGGAGTCGAATGACGTGTGCCAAATAATTCAGCGCTCATATGGAAAACGTCGCTGAAGAAAAAACTTGCTTCCCAAAGTGATCCACCACCCTACACTCTTTGTCCGGAGGGTGGACTGAAGAACTTTCCTGAGCCAGTTCTCTCTTGGTGGCAGCCGCCACCACCATAGCATCCACAGGGGATCCCTTGTACCAAGCCTGTCTGTCTGTGGGAGGAGAAAGGATCCTGTCTGGGCATTTGTGTATTGGCTCTATGGTGTCAGGCTCCTTCCATGCCTGCGTGGTGATGAGATCCACTAATGGATCTGCAGGAGGGGACACCCAGGATGTAGATGGGCCCATGCCAAAGGCCTCCAAGAATACTGACTCATCCGTTGAGGGTTTTGGGGCTGACCAACCTCCCCTCTGGCGGAGGATTTCCATGATGTCTTCAAAGGAGACATCCTCGGGAGGTGACCTGGGGTAACCCTGACCATCATCCAAGTCAGTATCTTCTGTGAGGGACTTGGGGGAGTCCATGTGCCTCCTCTTATACGAATGCTTATGTGGGGCATCCTCAGCGGGACTCTCTGAAGAGGGCTCGTAAGTCATGGGGGGTTCCACGATGGGATCCACCTGGGGGTCCTCTAGCACGGGCTATCCCTGGGACAAGCTGATGGGAGTCGTGACCAAATCCAAGACAGTCTGGGCGAAGTCCAAGGCAATGGGCTGGGGTCTCAATCCCTGGGAGAGAACCCACTCCACCACGCCGAAGGCCGAAGGAGAGCACACCTGCTTGGCAACCAACAAGGACGAAGTTCTCCCCGGCTCCATCGTGAGGATCGGGGCCGAGGTCAAGGTAGCCAGGGTTCCGAAGAAACAGCTCGGATCCGATAAAGTTGGAGCCAAAGACATCTCCATTCCCTCGGATCCGGCACATTGTTCTCGGTCGGCTACAGGAGCGATGTCAAGGCCGTCGTCTCTAAGGCAAAAACTGGAAGCAGGCCCTTGGCTACCAGTTTCACCTTCCTCTCATTAAGGGCTCTGGGATTGAACCCTGCACACACAGCACATGACAAACTAAGCTGGGGAATGCCAAAGCAAATAATACACAGAGTGTGGCCATCAGCCGGTGAAAGCTTGTGGCCAAACTCCATGCATTTCTTGAACATTGGTTTTGGCTGGTCAGCCATAACACACTCCACTGAGCCAAACGCTAAACTAGACACACACACACACACACACACACACACACACACACACACACACACACGCTCAGAGGATGGCTAGGCCTACTCTATTTCAAGAAAGAAACACAAACTTTAACTACTTACTTTTTTTTTTTGTTTAAACAAACCGACGACAAGACAAAGAGGAGGAAGGGCTATCACTAACAACTACTCTCACACACTAAGTTAAAAATCAAAAGTTCCACTTACTATACCCAACTTTGAGCTATAGAGACCACAATGCGTACGCATGAAGTGACAAATGAGATCTGGGGGAAGGTAGTAGAGGTGAGGGGTTATGGGTAAGGGGAGGAGCTTGGAGCAGATACTTGATAAAATGTTGCCAGCTCGCATCCGATATGGATCCGAATACCCACAGGTTGTAGATAAATGAAGCTAACTACTTCAGATCCACTGTTCACTTGTTTTATTTGTAAATATAATTTATACACTGCCCAAAATTCTGCATTATACATATGTTAAAGAGTAAGCAAAATGGAAAAAAAAAACTTACAGAATTTTTCTGATCTCGCCAGATTAGTCGATGAGTGCTCAACAAGGCGACTCCCATATCAAATTTGGTCTAGACAAAAAAGATGTCAGATAATCAATGTATGGGCAAGTTGTAGTATAAAAGACAGCTCTGGATACAGACATATGATCACCACAGTATGCTTAGAACGTTTTAAATTTTGAAAAACAGTAAAACTTTAACTAAGCAGTAGATGTACTGAGCACACCCTCAGTGTAACATGCTGCTGAAAAAGAAAAAAAAACAGCTAAATTAGTTATAAAAGTGGATTTTTTTTGTACTCCTCTCTGTGTCATTATTAAGAAATGTGTTAGACTTTACTTGAAAGACTGTGCATAAAACTAGTCCTTGAGTACCTGCTTACAAAGGATCTAATATCCGTGACTCATCCTGTGGATGAAATACGGTCACCCCAACCCTTCAAATAAAGGGGTAGGTTAACTCTTCAACTTTACCATCAATGAATCTACGTTGTTCTTTCTGACAACTTCTATGTCATAAATGCAGTAACCAACCACCACTGCAAATGGATCGGTTATACTTAGTTCATGTGGTCTGAAGAAATGGCTAAGTAGTCTTAAGTCTGTGAAAGAATAATACTAAGAACTATTCAAATCAGAAGGGTAAATCTGTACATGAAGTTACATTACAAAACCTTGATGACCTTCAACACTGCATCATGTGCACAAAGTCAATAACTTATTTTATTTTATTAGTATTTTAATTTATACACTTTACCAGACAGCTTGCACAGTGGAATAGTTCTGATCCACAATGCCAGGGGCCTGATTTCAGACAGTTACTTTAGACCGGTCTAGACGGTAGGGTAAGGGAGAAACTCAGTAGCCAAAGGTCAGTTCTTCCTCACTATCTATGGGCTAAGGGAGGGAGAATCCCTCGTCACAGGAAGCGAACATCAATTGTCTGGCATAAAATAGCATTCATTCTGTGTAAATGTTATCATACCCCCATATCACAAGTGTGAGCAGATAATCACTTATGGAATCAGGCATGGCACCAACTAAATGAATATCAGAGGATATTGTTGTCAGGACCAAGTATAACTTGCTCCATCTCCTTGATGTAATGCTGGCCCTTGTAAAATGTCAAATGATGCAAACTATTAATACACTTGGGGGACTTCAATCACCACATGCATATTTTCAATCTATATTTAGGTCCCCTAATAAAATTAACTTGGTCCTTATCTTAAATGTCAACCAAAATACTGGTTCTTCAGTCACAGTTATGTTAGCATTTGGTGGAACCTAGAGACAGGCCAATAGCAGCACTAAATAACATCAACTTTTAATTGGAGTAACAGAAGGACCCTATTATGACTATATAGAATCTGCTTTTCATTCAGATAGCGAGTCAGGTTATTACAAAATCCTGAAACCCTGTGCTTCTTGACAAATCTTGGGATATTATATCTCAGAGAAAGTAGTTCTGTCTTCTGTGGCATTATTAAGACACGTTTCAGAAGTGGTTGTGACATATGGCTCCAGAATACAGTCCTGGTATGCAACAAACAAGTACGTTTTATTTTTAATACAACATGCACTTAGATCCATAATTTAAAGTTCATTGATTAAATCATAGATCTCCAGACAGATCAACAACATGTAAAAACATAGTTAACTTAAGAAACCAGTGATATGCAGTGCACTGACCAGTCACACAAAGCAAAGAGTAAAAATGTTACTGAATCATGCTACTTTCTTATTAAATGATCATTTCCCAGTGTGGGACAGGCCACAGTGCAAACAGATACTGCCTGTTAGGCTATACAAAGCAGCCTAACCTACTCATGGAAAGTGCCTGGGCATACCTCTCAAGTGTCCAGATTTCTGCAGACTGTCCAGATTTATGCCTTGTATGTTTGATCTTTTCCTCATAAAATTTGCAGTTGTCTAGCAAATTATTGAGATTTGAAGCCACTAAGCAATAATAAATAATGACAGACATTTGCATTTCAGACTTAATATCCTTCAGAAAGTACATAATTTAAAAACTATTATTCTATGAACTTTTAAGTTTACAGGAGCAATTTTTAAAATCTGTCCCTATTTTTGGGCCTTTGTCCCCCCATTATTTCTGGCTTTGTCCAGATTTCTTGTTCTGAGAGGTGGGTGGGCAGCCATCCAAGCATCCAGAACCAAGATGTTTCCTAAATCTCTACACATCTCAAAGCACATGTTTGCTGTCAACAGAGAGCAGCCAGTGGTGCTCACTAGAGTGTATGCTGCTGAAGTATAAGAAAAGACAGCTAGTAATGGATGTGCCACATAAGCTGGTGGGGTTACACTGTATCCTACAGCTCTCCTATGCAAATCGATTGGGGGGTTCCAGGCACCAGGATCTCAGGTTTACTACATAGGAGGCTGTAATAACAACAGGGGAGACTACATTCTTCTGTACAGATTCTGCAGACCCTCAACAAGTCCAAGGAACAGAATGCTGGTCTTAAAGAAAGTTCAGAATCACAGATAATTGTATCTTTATGAGAGAGGTCATAACCAAAGAGAAGAGATAAAGTAAATGTTTGGTACTACTTGATTCAATACGTTTTCCTGGTGCTTGGTGTTTGGTACTACTTTCTTTAATACATTTTCCTGGTGCTTGGTCTCTAGACATAAATAACAATCTGGACCACTATCTCAGGGTAAGATGATTCCCTGACCATCAATGGAACAGGAGAAACCATATTGTTACCCTCGGGGAATGAAGGACTATGTGAGGCTTGCCCAATGGGTGAGACAGGAGACTCTTGAATGGCTTCAGTGTTAGAAGTCTGTCCAAGAGGTGAGGTCAAAGCAAGAAAAAAATCACTTGCCAGGGCCAAGAGGAGGCTATGAGGCCTACCCTAGCTTTGTGAACCTTAGCCCTCCCCAGAAACTTGGAAATAAGAGCGCATAGAGGAGTCTTGATGTAACTGCTGGATGAATCCTCCTGAAAGAGGAATAAGATTAAATAAGTACTTGAAACAACAGGAGGATATATGTATGTCTCCCAAATATGCAACAAAATCTAGAAGATTAAGGAATTTTGCTTCAAAATGCTTACATAGATATTTTTATACCCCGGGTAGACTTCAGAGAATTTTTCCTCAGGTAGACAGCAAATGTTGGAGGTGTGACAGAGAAGAAAGAGATACTTGGGAACATACTTTCTGGGAGTGCAGTGAGTTGGTGGACTTTAAGGACTCCCTGAAGAATGCACTGTCGGAGTTGCTAGGTGAGCTAATTGGTGTGACGACTGAGATGATTTTCCTGAGCTATGACACACAAAGTACAGTTGTGTACACTTACCATAAATGTAGATGTTCAAATGTATTCACTGTTGCAGTCATTACATTTGGGTAATCTGCTGGCAGGTTGCCCTCAGTCAGCCTGAATAACAAAGTCTTGGGTCCTGCGTCGGTTGCTGTCTCCTCTTCCATGACGTCAGGTCATCAGGGGTATAAAACATGCGACCAATGCAGTCAGGTACCCCCCCCCCCCAAATGGGGAGCAAAAATATATATATAAATAAACAGTAAATATATAGATGCACTTTTAGAAACATAAACTTTACCTTCAACTAAAAGCAAATACACCACAAAGGTTTTTGAGAATAGTGAAGGAAAGGAAAGGTATAGAAAGGGGGATGGCGGGTAGGTAACCCAGACTGCAACAGTGAATACACTCGAACATCTACATTTATGGTAAGTGTACACAACTGTACTATGTTCTTCGTGTTTCACTGTTGCAGTCATTACATTTGGGTAGAATCTCAAAGCTATGGATGGGAGGATGGAAGTAAACAGCATTAGGAGCGGCTATAAGGTCCTGCAGGACCACAGTGGCAAAGCCTGCCCTGGATTTGGAAAAGAGAGGTAAATGATAATGCTTTGTGAAGGTATGAACAGAGCTCCAAGTAGCAGCTTCTAGAATGTCTTTGGTTGGAACTCATCTGAGAAAAGCTGCTGAAGTAGAGGCAGCCCTGGTGGAATGTGATCTGATCCCCTTGGGCACAGGTTTACCACGGTGCAAATAGCAGAAACAAATGCAATGGCTTATCCACTTAGAAATAGTCTGCTTTGATATAGCCTTCCCCTCTGACCCTGCAGCAAATGCTGCCAGTAGTTGTTCAGATTTTCTTAGAGATTTGGTAGAATCTTAGTTGTCTGTGTACATCCAATGAATGCAGAATCCGCTCCCCCTTGTTCTGTGGATTTGGGTAAAATGTTGGCAGATAAATGGTCTGCTTAAGAGCCACACTGGATACCACCTTAAGCATAAAAGAAGGATTGGTCCTGAGGGACACCCTGTCCGGGTAAAATATAATAAAAAGGCTCCACTGCCATGACAGCCTGTAGTTCTGAAACCCTTCCTGTTGAAGTGACTGAAAGAGAAAAGCTGTTTTCCAAGATAGAAATGTTATATCCGCAGTAGCTGCCGGTTCAAAAGGAGGCAGGGTGAATTTTTCCAGTATGAAATTGAGATCCCATGCAGGAGTTGGAGATCTTCTGGGAGGCCTTACATTTTTGGCCCCTCTAAGATACTGTTTAAGCAGAGGATGAAAAAAGAGGGGAGGCTCTGTGTTATAATGAGCTGAGATGGCAGAGGCATGGATTTTTATTGAAGAAAAAGATAGGCCCTTGTCAAGCATCTCAGTCAAATATTGTAAAATCTGAGGAATATTGGGCTTTGCTGTGTCTGTTCCTTGTGCTTGGTTCCAAGCACAGAGTCTCTTCCATTTATCAGCATAAGATTTTCTAGTACTAGGCCTTCTGGCTTCCAAAATGACATCCATCACAGATTTACTGAGAGGTGTTGTTTGAATAATTAAATGATCAGCCATGCTGCAAGGTTCAGAGTTTGGAGCTGAGTGTGCAGAATTTGATTGTTCTGCTGAGACAGTAGATGAGGTATTTGAGCAAGTACCAAGGGGGGAATTGAGACATGTTCCTTAGAAGTGGGTACCAGTGTTGTCGAGGCCAGTCCGGAGCAACTAGGATCATTTTTGGTTTTTCCTGTCTGACTTTTAGTAAGACCTTGGAGAGAAGAGGCAGACGGGGAAAGGCATAGACTGATAGGTTTTTCCAACTGAAGGATAGGACGTCCACTTTCCATGCTTTTTTGTGATGAATTCTTGTGCAGAATTTGTCCAGCTGATAATTTTGGGGAGAGGCAATTAGATGTCTGGGCTCCCCCATTTCCATACTAACATGCTGAAGATTTGTGGATCCAGTTTCCATTTGTGTGGGTCCATAAGATTTCTGCTTAGGTCGTCTGCCAGAGTATTTTGTTTTCCTGGCAGGAATTGAGCTTGAAGATGTATTTGGCAAGTCAAAGCCATGTTCCACAATGTCATGGCTAGTCTGCAAAGGGGATAGGAATGTGTACCCCCCTGCTTGTTTATGTAGCACATAACAGTGGTGTTGTCCGTCTTTATCAGTAGATGTCCTGGATGAAGTAAGTCCTTGAAGGCTGTCAGAGCATTCTGAACAGCTAGCTTCTCTTTCTGGTTGATATGCAGATGCATTTGTTTTGGGCTCCATTTGCCCTGAATGCATCTCCCCGCCAGGTGGGCCCACCAAGCATAGTCTGATGCTTCTGTAGTTAGGGTTTGGGTGGCAGGGGGTAGAGTGAAAGACAGTCCCTTGTTTTGGTGACATGTCTCCGCTCACCAAAGAAACTCCTGTTGTAGGCAGGGAATGAGAGGTATCATTGTTTCCAGGCTGTGACAATGTTGACTCCATAAACTTTTTAGGTACCATTGAAGTTTCCTCATATGTAGTCTTGCATATGGAATTAGTAGAATGCAGGATGCCATGAACCCCAAAGCCTGCATAATTTGTCTTGCAGATAACTGGGTTTTTGTTGCCATTTGTTTGAAGTATACTGTCAGTTGCCTTTGTTTGTCTGGTGTAAGGTAAGCCATCTGGGCAGTTGTATTCAAGCTTGCACCCAGGAATGTAATTATTTGAGAGGGTACCAGTTGGTATTTCTTTTCACTTATTGTGTACCCCAGACATGTTAGAAGCCTTTTTACAAATGCCAGATGTTGAAGAAGAGTGTCCTTGTCCTCTGCTTGAATGAGACAGTCGTCCAGATAAGGATAAATTTGTATACCTCTTTGTCTGCAGAATGCAATTACTGGTGCCAGGCACTTTGTAAAGACCCTGGGCGCAGTAGATAAGCCAAAGGGCAGTGCAGAGAATTGGTAATGCAAAACACCTGCCTTGAAGCGGAGGTATCTTCTGCATGATTCCCTTATTGGGATATGCAGGTATGCCTCTTTTAAGTCTAGAGTCACTAACCAAGCGTTTCTGCCCATCATAGGCAGTAGCTGTTGTAAAGTCAGCATTTTGAATTTTGGAATGTCCAAGAACGTGTTCAAAATCGATAAATCCAGTATTGGATGCCAATAATTGTCTTTCCTGGGTACCAGGAAGAGTCTTGAATAAAAACCTTGTCCTTTTTCCTTTGCAGGTATTGGCTGAATAGCCCTCATATCCATGAGGGACATAACTTGTTTCTGAACCTCTGCCCACTGATTTTGTGGAAGATCTGGTGATCCATTTGGAATTGGCAAAGTATGGAAATGAAATCTGTACCCTTGGGATACTATGTTCAACACCCACTTGTCCTGGGTAATTAACTGCCAATTTTTTGCATGAGGTGCTAGCTTTCCCCCCAAGGGGGCTGCCAAAAGGTAAGTGCTTGGTGATGGTAGAGGAAAGTCATTGAGACTGCTTACTGTAGGGTTGTCCTTTGTTTCCTCCAGATTTAGAGGTGGAAGCACCCCATTGCTTTGACCTGCAAGAACCCTGTGACTGGTATTTGGAGCCTTTTGAGCACCTGGATTTGCCTTGAGTGGCTCTGTTGGACACCGGAAAGGACCAATTTGTAGTAGGCCAGTGCCTACTGAAACTGGGTGGCTGCACTTGCAAGAAATCTTTTATAGTTTGCATAGATTTAGCTTTGTCTTCCATTTTCTTTAAAACCTCTTCTGCTTTATTACCAGAGTGACATGCTGCAAGGGGGCATCCAACAATTTAGCTTTAACATGATCAGGCACATTTTGCTCCTTGAGCCAGGCATGCCTTCTAATCACAGATCCAGTAACTGCGGCCCTGCAAGAGGCCTCCAAGGAATCAAAACCACACTGCAAAGTATGCTTTCCAACCAGTTCTGCTGAATGCAATAATTCCTGGAAATCTTTTTTTCCACACAATCAGAAATCAACATCATTTTCTGTTTCAGTAGGCCCATAACATGCTGTTGATATTTAAGCATATGAAATTGGCAGTTTAAGGCTCTGATTGCCAAGGTAGCAGATGTATAAACCTTCTTTCCCCATCTATCCAGCGCCCTGGAATCTCTATCAGAATTTTTGGCTGTAGAGGCCTTAACACCCTTGGGACCCTGTGAAATTGTCTCAGGGTCAGCAGCAGGATTTCTGAATAGAAATTTGTGTGAGTCAGGAGCCCTGTAATATCTGTCTGACTTACTAGGAGCCTGAGGTAGGGAATCAGGAGCCATGCTTGATTCTGAAAACACATCATCAACAATGTCTAATACAGGAGGTATAGCCAAAGGCCTATGCTGCGGAAAAAGAAGGAAATCCCTAAGCCTCTTTTTTGATTCAGAGAAGTGCAGACTCTCCCAGTGAAAATGTTCCCTTAAAGTATGCAAAGTTTCTCCAAAAGAGTAATCCTCAGGAGGAGAAGCAGATGGGATGGATTCCTCTGCATCAGAATCTTCATAGGGTGGAATGGAAAATTCCTGATCAGAAGAGGAATCAGAAGAAATGGAAACCTGATCTGAAGATTCATAATCAGTGCCTTGCCTAGGCCTCTTAACGGGGGGGAGGTTGGGAACCCCTGATCAAGGTAATTAAGTCCTCAGCCATTTTGATCATCTGTTTTTTAGACATAAGGGCCTGAGCACGTAACATAAAAGATGCTTTTGACCTTGTTTTTGAGGTTGGCAGTTTTATATAAAAATGTTGAGGCTTGAAAACACCCTCAGAAGCCGGTGTCTGCTCAGCGGCTCCAGACCCATCCGAGGGAGAGACATCCGTGGGTTCAATACTCTGAGAATCTCACTGCATACCGGACTCCGCATGGGTCTCGGTAGAGGCCTGCGACTCAAAAGTAGCGGGTATCAGGGGCTGCAAAAGCGCCTCACTGAGTACCGGCGAACCGGTGACTGGCTTAGGAGAAGCTTCATCGGTTTTGGACCTCAACGGTCTGTCTCTGTCTTTTTCTTTGCGTTTTTGTGAACTCCGGTAGTCGGAATACTAACCGAAGACATTTCAGGCTAATTAAATCTTGATCTAAAATATTTAGAAGCAAAACTATACCAACATTTTATAGTGCGTTGGTTAAATCTAGCACAAAACCGACAGCAAGGCACATTATGATCTGGGCCTAGGCAAGGAATACAGTACAAATGAAAATCCTTATGAGATATTTGCTTCCCACAAGTAATGCAATTATTAACTTTTACTGACATCGGTAAGGAGCAAGAAAAAGTTTCCCCAACGGGGTACTTACCTTTAGTTTGAAGACTTCAGTTCTGAAAATCGAATGCAAAAATTTCAGGAGTCGGCCGACCGGCACTTGCAAACTGCTTCTGCTTCGGGCACCGCGTGGCAAGAAAGACTGAATAAAATGGCGTTGGCTGCATGTTTTATACCCCTGACAACCTGACGTCATGGAAGCGGAGACAGCAACCGACACAGGATCCAAGACTTCGTTATTCAGGCCAACTGAGGGCAACCTGCCAGCAGATTACCCAAATGTAATGACTGCAACAGTGAAACACGAAGAACATCTGGAATTGCCTAGACATGGAAAGGCCTTGCTGCGTCTAATTATGGTGGCTGCCAAAAAAGCAACTATTAGAAAATGGAAATGAAAATCTAAACCAACTATATTATAAGTAGTGAATATAGTAACAGGGATAAAACAAATGAACTTGAGATCTTTAGAAAAGGGTAGGAGCAAACTACGTAGGAAAAAATGGGAATCCTGAGAACAATACATACAGGGTAGGAATGAGCTTTAAAAGAAGGCAGGACTTAAATGAGCTGTGTAATGTTGGACTGAAAATGACTGGGTAGATTGCAAGTGATGTGTAATGTGTGCAACTTGGAGTGGGTCAGTATGGTTTGTGATGTAAAATGCTTGCAACTAGGATTGTGTTGGTGTAGTTTGTTTTCGCTTATATAAATGTATGTTTGCTTATGTTGTAAGTGGTGATTTAGTAAAGATGGTTCTTGCTTTAAAAAAGGGTCAGGAATTGAATAATTTATGTAATGTTGCTTAGGTTATATGATATATAGCAATATATGTGAAGTATAATGTTTGTTAATGTCAATTTGTTAATACAGTTTGATTACTTTTGCATAAATGTAAATTTGCCTACATTAAAGTGTTAATTCAATAAAGGCATTTTAAAAAAGTGCTTGCATTTGTGACTGGATTGGGATGAAAACATCACAGCAAGACTTCCACTAGTGCCAGAACAGTGTCCATGCCACCAAATGACCAAGGTGGCCTCTAGTGTCATCCGCAGGCAGTGACAGATTCTGTCTGCATGAGAACTAGCTTGACATAGGATGTGGGATGCTAGTAAAAAGTGTCTAGAAACAAATGCTTATTCACAAACTTACATTCCTTCTTGTGTAGGAGATAAGAATAAGTTCTGCCCTGTTTGTTGATGTACCAAACCACAGTCTTATTGTTGAAGCAGAAGGCAATATGTCCAGAATGGAGTCTTGGAATGCTGCAAGGTCAGAATGACAACCCTTACTTCCAAAATATATATGTGCAGTTTGACCACCTGAGATACCCACATCCCTTGGATAGGCTGCCCCAAATAATGCCTCCTTACTCCGAAAGGGATGCATCCATTGTCAATCATCAGAAGTATAGGGGCTTCAATGGATGTCTCCTTGTACTTCCTGGATATTTCCACTGGAGCAACTGCTGGAGCCATGAGCTAATTTCACTGCACTTTGAGAGTCTACTAAAGAACTCTCATGCCTTACTATGATGGCAGTGGATGTCCTTAGTCACAGAGTTTGAAGTCAGACAGTCCCTGGAGTGTTCTATACTATGTTGGGGTCTGTCATTTGAACCAATGATATTCCTTCTGGTAGAATTAATGCTCTGCAATTCAGAACATAAACCAACAGGGTGAGTAACTGCATGGTCATCGACTGAGACTTTGTGACACTGACTGTGGTGCCCAAGTACTGTAATGGATGTAGTAGTAAATCCTGTTAAATAACAAAGCTGTCCCTTGTTAGGGCTATCAGTAGATAATCAGTCACCTAGATACAACCACATGCATTTAATAAACATTCAGGGCTGTAGTATGACAGAATGGCAATGTCTAGAATTGGCAGTGACTGTCTCATGTGCAAAAGCAGAGGAAACTCCTGGAAGTCCTTGGTCACTTTGATGTGCAGATATGCATCCTGGTGAGCAACAGCACATCATTCTGCATGGAATAGACAACGAAGGATAAACTACACCACAGCCATCCAAAAGGACTCTTTCCTGACATGTGTTTCAGAATGTACTATTTTTAGGGGGAAATAGAACAGAGGAAGAACACTAGGCAAGTGATCACAGGAACCATAGGATGCCTAGCCATATATACCTTTAAAAAGACAAAAGTTCTTGACACCCTTTACAAGAAATTAACAGTGCTCACCTCCCAAAAGCAAGCAGGTTCGAACATGATAATCCTGGTGAAAAATCCATGTCTACCCATCTAATTATTAGAACTAGTCTTAAAGGTAGTCAAAGCAGAACTGTGCTTGACTTGTACTAGAAACCTATTCCCTAGGTTGAGAATGTATACAGTTAGGAAATTCTCTCTCCAGAGAGTCTTGTTCATTTGTAAGCCCAGATTTAGGTCCCTAGTACAGGTGTTTGTAGAACCACTGATCTTTGTGAAGAAAACAGGAAGTCAAACAGGGCTGGGCCTTTCATGGCTTGAAAAGCGAGACACAGATCACCCTTGGAGTATCTGGTTTGTTACAGAGTATAAAGAGAGTTATGCTAATCTACTAAGATAACTAAAGGATTTAAGGCCTTTAAATTGTTTTGGTTAAAAACCATTGGAACCTTTCTTGCTGAACTATTTGGATTTGTAAATACCAAAGAGGTCACTGTAGTCTGTGATGGGTCTGATGGGAAAGAATATAGTAGCAAAATGACTTCTTTGCATCTCAAAGATATTCTCTCAGAAATTAACTAGGCATGACGGAGGGACTTCCAGACTACTGTGAAAAGATGATTGGATGACAGAAAGAGAGATGCATCAAGGTAAGTACCCAGGTCTCTTGTGAACATATCTGCCTGAAGAGGAGTACCACTTATAACGTATGAGATGGGGACAGCTTTTTTTACAGAATTATATAATGCTACACTTTTTTTCACATTTAAATTGTTTCTGGCACACCAGGTCATGTGGATTTTCCAAGCCTTTGTTGGAGCAGTTTAGTATCAATGGAAGAGTTTAGTATCAATGGAGAAGCAGATAACAGTGCCCAGACTGCAATCTACAAACCTAATCTACCACACATTTAATTAATTAGTATCACTTGTCTGTCAGGTGCCAGGTTCCGACACATCACACATGCATTCAAGTCTCTCAACAACAGGTACTGTTAGGACTCCATCATAGTCCATGTTGGTGTAAACGACTTGAGACATACCTCCCTGGATAATATGAAGAAAGACATGACTGAGCTCTCAGATTGTGTGTCTCAGGCAGCCTTAAGCAGCATTTTACCTTCACCTAGGATGATGCCTCAATACAAACATTAAATGATTGACTTCAATAATTGGCTTAGTTTCTGGTGTCATTTTAAGGGGATCCAATATGTCAGCCTGGGATTATATGACCGACAGACCTCGATGCTTTGCCAGAGATGGTCTTCATCTCTCACCCCTGGGATTTCAGCTACTGGCAAAGGCTCTTGCCACCCCCATAGTGTCTTTTTGAGGTAGTGTCACAAAGACAAAATTCCCAACATAAAAATTCCATCTAAATTAAACCTCAAGGTTATGCTGCTAAATGCTAGGAGTCTTAACATGAAACTGCACTCTCTGGAAACAGTCTTCACCTTGGAAGACACAGACATTTGTGCAGTCACAGAGACCTGGTTCAAGGCTGTGGAAAGACCCCAGCCATACTGGGTTATATCTCCTTCCACACGTTCAGACCGCAAACTGAAGACGAGAAAACTAAAAGTGGAGGTGTATCAATATTCATTAACGATAAGTACACCTCCAGATTGGTTAAACAGTACGATTCCGTGGAAATACTTCAGGTGAAATTAACTGTTGGTAGGACACTTATTCAAGTCATTGCAACCTACAGGACCCCCTCCATGAATTAGGACACTTACTCTGCCTATTTGGGTCTACTTGAGTCTATCAGGAAACATCCGAACACCATGTTTTTGGACAACTTTAACCACTCATCAGTTAACTGGGTAAATTATTCGTGCTCAAACTCACTTGCCCAAAAGTTCCTCAACTTCATTAACTCCAATGCCCTGGACCAGCTGGCTGATACCCTCACAAGAGGTGCCAACATCCTGGATCTGTTGCTTACCAATATG
Source organism: Protopterus annectens (assembly GCF_019279795.1). Lineage (NCBI taxonomy): Eukaryota > Metazoa > Chordata > Ceratodontiformes > Protopteridae > Protopterus > Protopterus annectens. Next base: position 1,843,893,339 of record NC_056735.1, read on the forward strand.
GGGGGGGCCGCTGTAGCACCACACTGCGAGATCTGACCATAAATCAGTCTCATTTGAAGTAACTATCATACATGACCCCCCCCCCCCAACTAGACTACAAACTTCTCCAAAGCAGATTATAACCTCTTAGGGGGTGATATAAATAGCTTCACTGCACCTTCCCCCTCAGATGGAACTGGAACTATGCATAGTTCTACACCAATGCCTTTATACAAACACCTGTATAACTGCATTGACTCAGTCGTACTTGATGGGACTAAAGGAAACTGTTTAAGGAAAAGCAAACCTGCCTGATAGACAACTGCCATTAAAAGGCTTTACAACAAGAGGTAGAAATTGCTGTCTAAGAGTAAGAGGAAACAGGTCCTAAACTGAAAACACTCCCTCCTCCACTTAAGCAAGCAAATAAGACTTCTTGTGAAGTCCTCCAGAACAAACTACGAATCCAAATTAGCCTCCTCAGCTAAGGACAACCATAAGACATTCTTTAGTTATTCTTTATAGTTATGTCTGTAACCTAAAAGAAAAGTCCCAGATTTGCGCCAAACTAGTAGTTAATGATACCACATATACTGAGCCTGTAGGCATAGCTAACCTGTTAGCCGACAGGTTCTGTGAAAACTTCACTCCCCTGTCCCTGCCACAAGTACCCTATGACATCCCTACCACCTTTCCCCTACCTTGTATCTCTAAAGAGCAGGTTGTACACGCCCTCTCTAAGGTGAAAAAACACAGCATTTATGGGACACAACATCCCAGGCTGTGTCCTAAATGGGCTCCAACAAGAATTAGCAGCACCATTGGGTGCTCTTTTCAATCACAGTCTAAGCACCGGCTTCTTCCCAGCTGAATGGAAAACTGCCACCGTTATCTCCTTCCACTGACCCCTGGAAAGTACAGTTGTGTACACTTACCATAAATGTAAATGTTAGAGTGTATTCACTGTTGCAGTCATTACATTTGGGTAATCTGCTGGCAGGTTGCCCTCAGTCGGCCTAATTAACAAAGTCTTGGGTCCTAACTGGTTCACTTATAGAACCCGTACAGTCAAAATAGGGGAATCCACCTCAAACAGCAGACCCGTAACTAGTGGTTTTCCACAGGGATCAGTCCTGCAACCTCTACTGTTCAGACTCTAGTTCTCTGAAGTACAAGCAAAAACTAAAGGTCTGTGGCTGACAAAGTTTGCCGACGACTGCAAACTGGGAGCGGTCATAGAATCTCCAAATGACAGCAACATCTTAAAAGAGGGTCTTACAGAAACAAATAATTGGTGCTAAAGTCATGGCCTTAAACTCACTGCAAAAAACTGTATTAGCATCCCTTTCAGTAAGAGCAATGTTCCTGCTAATTTTCACCTCAATAGCAACACCCTAAGTACACACTAAGTGGTGACAGACCTGGGCACACAGGTTGACAGCAACTGTACCTTTGATCACCATGTCTTCCTAGTGGTAAGGGCATTCTATATTGCTCATCTCATAAGTAAGGGCATTGCCTCCGGAAAAAAAGAAGTTATAACCTCCCTGTACTTTCCCTCATCAGACCAATAATTGAGTACAACAGCCCTTTTTGTATGTACCTTTCAAAGCACCTGCTGTAACTGGAGAGACCACAAAGTTCCTAACAAAGAAAATTCAAGGTCTTCAGCATCTGTCCTCATCACAAGGAAAATTCAAGGTCTTCAGCATCTGTCCTGTCCTGTTTCATACAGACTACTCAGAGGTGATCTGTGTCTTGCTATAAGGCAATCTCTGACCCTGCTTTACTGGAAATGCTGCATATCTGCAAGTCAAATGGCACATGGGTTACTTACTCTAAAGACCTTAACCTGGCATGTGACATTAATAGAACCTGTTGGAGGGACAGATTTGTCTCCCACAGGTTCCCACACCTTTGGAACAGACTCCTACTTCATGTCAAACAAAGCACATCATTGGCCCTCTTCAAACACAATCTGGACAATTGGATGGGTAACCATAAATTTACCCTGGGGGTTCCACCTGTCTCTCTCTCTTGGACACAGACAATAGGGGCTGATCATGGAAACAAGGGTAGAACTTGGCTAGGTTTGTAAGGGCCCTTGGGCCATTAGTCTACTAACTTCCTATGATCCTATGTTTGTTAACCCGCTAAGTAAACTGGTCAAATGACCCTTTTCAGCCATGACCAATCACACAAATAAAAGAAAACAGATTAAACTTGTAATAAAAAAGACCAAGGAATCTAGGCAGCCGGGTGATGCCAAAGCAAACTCACTAACAGTGTAAATCCACGCTGAAGAAAAAAGATGATACGAATTCCACAGCAATAATGGATGATTTATTGTAAAAAGACACACAAGCACAACACGAATTAACCCGGGTTTCGTCCGATAAGACGAACTTCTTCAGAATACACATTGTAGTTACTACCTTACTTTAAATACACAAGTCACACCCTAATTAATTACTTAAAAATTCAATTAAACTATTAACTAAATTTTATACTACAATTATATTAAAGTAAAATGTCACTTCAAGTGTATATACATAAAATAAAATGAAAATAAAAAATACAAATACATTAAATGAATGACATATTAAATATATATAAATATATATATATATAGTGTTGATTTAATGATGCTACCCATATCCATTCTGATATTGCATTAAAAACCTTAATATATATCACAAAATATATGGGTATTTTGAATAAAAACAAAAACATAATATTAACCCATTTACCAGTTTTAAATATCATGTGTATCGTTAATAAACATTATAATATTAATTAATCCAAATATTGTATGTTCTAATAAAGAAATGGTAATAATATTATGTAGATACCAATAATATAAATTAATATATCATAATTCATTAATTTCAGTGCAATATATTTCAATAAATATTAACTATTAACAGATTATTCCATGAATGAAATGCATTTATGTATGTGTGTAAAATTTATGAGATGTCATGTTAACTCTAGCTGCTTATTTCTTTATTTCGCACATGTCTATTTACATATATAATTATTTATTAATATTTTAATACTATGTCATAGTCTACCCTTGATGTAATTGTTTCTTAGAATGGGTTTGATACTACAATATTCATTCAACCCAGGCCAGTTGTATGCATTCAACAATATCTGCCACTTTAATTCATTTACATCTAAATCATATTTGGTATTTTTCCCCCGTGCATCATATTCTATGTGTTGAATAACACAAAATTTGAAAATATGGTCTATATTAGATTGTATATGTCTGGCAAGGGCATTCGTGGTTTTCATATGTTGAATATCTAGCAGATGCTCTTTTATCCTATTCCTGAATCGTCTACTAGTTTTACCTATATAGAATGCCTTACAATTTTGGCAAAGTGCAATATATATGACATTAGAAGTATAACAATTAAAGTGCCCTTCAATGTTAATATTATGGAAGTTAACCACAAGTCTATCATTTGTACTTTTTATGTGAGTACAGACTGTGCATCTCCCACATTTGAAATTACCAACTGACCTGCTAGTTTTATCCCTATGAAATTCCATCTTGTTCTCAAAAAATTCTTTAAGGAACATATTTTTTTATACACAAACCTAAGTTGTCCTTGAAACATATGTGCCATAGTATTGTCATTTGTCAATATCCCCCAGTTTCTTTTAATTATATTCTTAATGATTTCAAAAGAATCATCATACACAGAAATGTACAAGGGCAACTGGTTAGTATCTACACTATTTATATTTGTTTTATCACTACTATAACCATGACATAATATAGCCTGATATAATCCTGTAAGTCTCTTATTTTTGACTTCCTGTATAACTTTTTCACAAAGGAAATTTGGATAACCCCTATTAAGGAACATAGATGCCATAAATTCCAATTCCTTAATAAATTCCCCCTCATCACTGATCATCCTGGCCGCCCTGACCATCTGGCCCTTAACAACTGCCTTTTTCTGATGGTCAGGGTGCCAGCTATCGTAATGAAGATAGGAATTTGAAAACGTCGATTTTCTATAAATGTTAGATTTCAAACAACCACTGTTCTTATTATAAGTTAATTCGACGTCTAAATAAGTAATATTATCATAGCCAATATTGTGTGTAAATTTCAAAAATCGGACATTGTTATTAATATATTCAAGAAAAGTATGTAATGCCCTTTCATCATTGTCCCAGACGATAAAAATATCGTCCAGGTACCTGGAATACATTTTGATGTGTTTCTGAAATATACTTTTAAATACATAATTATATTCCCAATAAGTCATTATTAGGTTTGCATACATGGGGGCACAGGCTGCCCCCATGGCCACACCATCAATCTGTTGGTAATAATTTCCTTCAAAAAATAAAAAGTTATTGTGTAACACAATATCCATAAGATTAATCAGTGTATTGATTCTAGTTTAATCATTTATTTTAGATTCAAAAAGTTGTTCCTCTAACCAGATCAAACCTATGTCATGTGGGATGGATGTGAAAAGATTACACACATCCACAGTAACAAAAATGTAACCATCTTGCATCTTAAATTCATTCATCCTCCTCAAGAAATCCCAAGAATCCTTGGTAATATATGGAAATTTGGCCATACCCATTTTAAAATAATGATCTAAGTATTGACTGATGGAGCAGGTCTTGCTTCTCTTCCCATCTACTATTGGTCTAAATTGTTGATTATTCAGACCCTTATGTATCTTGGGTATACCAAATATTCCGCTAATAACAGGATGATCATTTTTCATATAATCATATTCGTCCTCCAAAATTTCACCTTGCATTAACATATCCTCCAATAGAATATCAATTCTTTGGTGAGCAATGTTAATTTCATTCAGACTTACTTCAGAATATGAGTCACCAAGTAGCATTGTGGTCATATAGGAAATATAGTCCCCCTCATCCGTTACTACCACCCCACTGCCTTTGTCCGGCCTCATTATCCTAGTGTCCGTAAGACCTAGTATATAATCAAGGGTGGCTTGTTGTTCTTTAGTCATATTGGTATGTATGGGTTTCCAATATTGTTGATGAAACTTCCTAATGTCCATTTCAGTCAATTTTTCAAATAAAGCTACTTTGTCATTCATTGGAGGATTGAAAACACTAGGTTTAGTCAGTTTGTTGTTGCCATTGATAAACCTATTGTCGTTATTGGTTTCCTTAAAAAAGGTCTTCAAATTTAATTTTCTACTAAATAATTTTAAATCAATAAGTGAATTAACTAATTTACCTTTACGACATGGTACAAAATTAAAGCCTCTTGAGAAAAGGTTAGCATGTTGACTATTCATTTCATTTTTGGAATAATTGAATATTTTATAATCTCCATGACTATTAGTTACTATAATTGGATTGCTTAGGAATTCACTATTTATTTGTTCAACATTAATGGTTGAAAAACATTGATTCACTTCATCAAAATAGTTGTCCGGGTCCAAATCAATATAAAAATTTTTAGGAATAAAAATGTCATTGTATATCAAAGGTGTATTTGATTTATTAATGGATTCAACAACAGTGGCATTATTTATATTCCCCAATTCTAAATTTTCATTACTGTCTCTCATGGTATTGGTATTAATATTTTCTTGATCAAAATAATCATGTATAGTAAGATTTAATAAGATTTGATCTCCCTCATAACCATTTTCAGATTCTATAAGTGTTTCAACATCATTTATATTTTCAAATATTTCATCATTGTTGTTACCATCATTCAGATTAGAAGAACAATTAATAAACTTCTCCTCAGTAACATCATTCTTGTTCATTTTGTTGTCACATACAATAAAGCTGTGTCTACCAGTACTATCACTGGAACTTGCATTACACATTTTAACATTAAACTCACTTTTTTGTGCTACTCCTGTTTCCATATAAATTTCAGGTAAACTATCATCATGAAAACATAAGCCATGTGTTATATATTCATTCATACCATCAGATGTATTAATGGTTCCAAAATTCATTTCGCAATTTACAGAATCATTGTTAACAAAATTATCAGCGTATATTTCATTATGGATGTTAAATATTGGTGCTACCACAAAGGGCAAATTATTATCGCATAACTCGTCGTTGTTAATACACAAACCTTGAATAATATGTTGACTGGATACATCCGATAAATGAAAGTCTGTATAGCTTGTTTGTAAGTCCAAAGAAACGTTGACGTTGTATATACTATTGGTAAAAGGCGCACCAACTACCTGCGGACCTTCCAAACAGTTTTCGCATTTTTTATGTGTAAAAAATCTTTCTTTGGCCGTGCCCCCATGTTCCTGTGTTCTTCTCCTACATTGGTTTGTCCTCGGTTGAGAAGCCTCTCTGAGCGCCTTACACCCTCGTCTGTATAACCACCATCAAGTTCGCAAGAATCGCTGTTTTCATAACCTTCATTGTCGGAAGTGATGTCACTAACTTCCTGACCGAATCGTTCACGCCCCACACTGTTGTTCTTACCATGGTCACGATCAACACGTTTAGATTTGGGGTAAATTTCACCAATTTCATACCTTTTGGTATCTCTGAGAATTTTAGCATGTTTTTTATTGAATAAAATATCACAGTCAACGTCACAAATAATATTTATATAATTCGTGTAGTTATATTCAAATAGAAGGTCCTGACTAATACTTTGATTTAAGATGTCAAGTTCGTTAAGCAAACCCTCTATTCTAATATTATTATGCTTTACCATGATTTCCATCAATTTTATTCCTGTGTTGTTAAAAAGTTCATGCAATTCATCAAGCATATGTTCGTTACCTTCACAGCCGTTAGGATATCTCCAAAGGCGCAACCCTTTGGGGACCATATTTAGTTCTATATTTTTGTTCAAATAGCTGTTTTCTAATTGAACCCTTTTGTATTTAAACAGCTTCATTTCAAACATTTTCAACATTTGATGCATAGAGTTGTTGTTTTGCATCAGTGTATGCGGTTTTGGTTTATTCATCATATTGAAAGAATAGTTGTTTTCTCGCCATGTTCTATTATTTTGAACATTAGAAATGTGAACAGTTTCTCCAGAGGTACGCTTACCTTGCGTATTGATAGTCAAAGATTTTGATGTGACCTGTGTTAAGGGCAACCCAAGACTGTCACCCACTGACTCTGGAATATCATTATTGTCCTTTTCCAACAGTTTATGAATGAGAGCCGAATGCTCTCTCAGTTGTTCGCGAATCTGCTGAAGTAAAACACCGGTGTCCACCGGAACAACCTCGCCTTCCATAAACCGCAAATTTCCAAAGAACAATATAAACTTGTAATAAAAAAGACCAAGGAATCCAGGCAGCCGGGTGATGCCACAGCAAACTCACTAACAGTGTAAATCCACGCTGAAGAAAAAAGATGATACAAATTCCACAGCAATAATGGATGATTTATTGTAAAAAGACACACAAGCACAACACGAATTAACCCGGGTTTCGTCCGATAAGACGAACTTCTTCAGAATACACATTGTAGTTACTACCTTACTTTAAATACACAAGTCACACCCTAATTAATTACTTAAAAGAAAACAGATAATTTTGAACATGTACAAATAAAGCAACATTGGTGTGTGAAGTACAAAAAAAGCATAACATTCAAGTACAAAAGTACTGTGAAATACAAAAAAGCAAAATATAAAACTTATAATTCATATTAAAACAAATAGAACAATATGAACTTTAATATGTAATTCAACTGTACAAATGTTGGCACCCTTCAGTATGATAGCCATTTGTAGAGTATAGAAGATATGCCCATAAATTATGGTAGTGGTAGTGATCAGCATACAGTGCTTAGGTACCAAAACTGTGAAAGAAAGAATAATACTTAAATATTTCCCCTATCAATCATGCTACTTTCGAATACACCCCCAATTAACATACAAGATTATCATTGGGTCACCGATCGTAACTTGCTTATTATGTGTTCACGACATGAAAACCAAGAAATTCACTCTCAAGGTGAATCTCGGCATCCATGGTGAGAACATATAATTTCAAATTACGACTAGTGATCCAATCAGAACTCTTTGTAGTACATGGAGATTTGTCTGCTCCATGTATTACTAGCCACATAAAAAATAATACATAAAAAACTTGAAGTGTTGCACTGGCTTTTAAAGGTGGTAATGCAGTTAAGAACCGCTTTGTCCTTGCATATTCCCTGTGTAAGGGAAGCAGCTAGTTCCCAAATACATTTTTACTAACTGAAATGTAGACAGCAAACAGAAATGGATTTCAAATTAACCGGTTTCATGTTCTACTGTATTTACATTCAAATACGAGTTAAATAACACTCTGGTTCATAGGAACTTACTAGGCTATTGGTCCTGAGGCCCTTATAAGCCTAACCAGGAGTTTAGCCCATGTATAGACAAATCAGCACCCAATGCCCCTGTCCAGCAGGGACACAGGTGGAATCCCAGGGATGTAGTGTCTATTTCCCATCCAGTTATCCAGGTTGCGCTTAAAAAGGGGTAAAGAGGTACTCTGCTTGACGTGGAGAGAGAGTCTATTCCACAGATGGGGGAGCCTCTGGGACACAAATTTGTCCTGCCAACAAGTCCTACTGATGTCAAAGACCAGGTTGATGCCATGTGTGCGGGTTACTCAAGTGGAGCTTGACTTGTGGAAGTGCAGCAGTCCCATCAAGGTGGGGTCTGAGATCGACTTGTATGCCAGACAGAGGTCACCTCTGAAGAGTCTGTATGAAACAGAGTAGAGGGATAGGGCTTTTAGCCCATCTGTGTATGGAAGATTTTTGAGGTTCTCCTGGTGAGGAACCTCTGTGGTCTCTCCAGCTGCTGCCTGTGCTTTGCAAGGTACATGCCGAATGGGGCACTGTACTCAATAATGGGCCTTATAAGGGAAGAATACAGGGATGTTATGACTTCCTTGTCCCTGGATGAGATACCCTTACTTATGAGGTAATCCAAGCGTTATAAGTACACCATAAAACAAGCAAAAAGACGAACGCAGACACCACACTATGTAGCTTGAGAAACTGAAAACAATAAAGCAACTTCGTGCAAACCAGCAGGACTAGATAAAAACACTTTTAATAACAGTTTAGCGCTTTCACCTGTTACAATACAGGCTTCCTCAGAACAAAAAAACATTCTGAATTACAGCCCTTAAATAGATGTTTTGGCTCCAAAAATTTTTAAGCAACATACTCCACTAAAACTTTCTACATAAACAATAAACAATAACATTCCAAAATGAATAAATAACAGGAATAAACAATAATGTTATAAATACATATATATCCTATAAAATGTAATGCACAAATTCCTCTAAAATTCATATTTGTTAAAAACATATGTTTCTATATAAACACACTGACTCAACTTATTTATAAACAATTTGACACTAACGTATTTTGTATAGCAAAGGTTTAATAGACAGTGATTCATTCAAACCTGGGGGTGAGGCAGCATCAGTAAAAATTTGCCACCACATTTCTCTATAAGACAACCAACTCTTATAGTCTCCCCCCCTAGGGTCTATTTGAATAAGGTCAATAATACTAAAAGTGAATTTGTGTTCAGAACCCTCTTGTTTTATGTGCTTATATAGGGCATTCTTCTCATCTCTCTTTCTAATGGAGTAAAAATGACCGCATATTCTTTTGTTCAGCTGTCTCTCGGTCTTCCCAATGTAGAAAGCGGTACAAGCTGAACACAGACTCCACGTGGGCCAGCAGAGTAATCCAGGCTGCAGAGAGCTGAATAAGCGACTTTTCTTGATACTAAGTAAATTTTTTGTTGCTTTCCACATCTGAATACCTAGCAACTGTATTTCGCCTGCCTTTCTGTTACATTGAAGCTGTTTTTACTGCATTTAACTTAATATTGCACTTGGAATCCTTGTTTGTTACTATTTGACTGTATTTGTAGCAAATTCTTCTGTGTAAGCTGTAGTAGCTGATTCATAGCATTTATAAGTGTTTGCTGTACCTGTTTCTGCCTGTTTTGTGAAAAAAAAGAAAAATAGAAAAAATATCTCTTGTTTTCCTGCTTTACTAGTTTAGTCCAGTTTCAGAGTTGCTGATTCCTGGGCTTTGGTTGTAGTTCCTGTGTACTGTTTCCTTGCCTTATTTGGGGGAAGGGAAGCTACTTTGCTTTCCTGCTTTACTAGTTTAGTCCAGTTTCAGAGTTGCTGATTCCTGGGCTTTGGTTGTAGTTCCTGTGTACTGTTTCCTTGCCTTATTTGGGGAAGGGAAGGTACCTTGCTTACCAGTGGGAGTGGGAAGCATTGAGCTGCCGTTTGTCCAGTTTTGTGAGGTTTCAGCCAGTAACTAGTAGTTTATTGGTCGTTTTGGGCCAGTTTCTAGCTTTTCCAGCCCCTGGTATAAAACTTTCAGCTTGTACCTACTCAGCACAGACTCCACGTGGGCCAGCAGAGTAATCCAGGCTGCAGAGAGCTGAATAAGCGACTTTTCTTGATACTAAGTATATTTTTGTTGCTTTCCACATCTGAATACCTAGCAACTGTATTTCCTGCCTTTCTGTTACATTGAAGCTGTTTTACTGCATTTAACTTAATATTGCACTTGGAATCCTTGTTTGTTACTATTTGACTGTATTTGTAGCAAATTCTTCTGTGTAAGCTGTAGTAGCTGATTCATAGCATTTATAAGTGTTTGCTGTACCTGTTTCTGCCTGTTTTGTGAAAAAAAGAAAAAAAAGAAAAAATATCTCTTGTTTTTCCTGCTTTACTAGTTTAGTCCAGTTTCAGAGTTGCTGATTCCTGGGCTTTGGTTGTAGTTCCTGTGTACTGTTTCCTTGCCTTATTTGGGAAGGGAAGCTACCTTGCTTACCAGTGGGAGTGGGAAGCATTGAGCTGCCTTTGTCCAGTTTTGTGAGGTTTCAGCCAGTAACTAGTAGTTTATTGGTCGTTTTGGGCCAGTTTCTAGCTTTTCCAGCCCCTGGTATAAAACTTTCAGCTTGTACCTACTCAGCACAGACTCCAGCAGAGTAATCCAGGCTGCAGAGAGCTGAATAAGCGACTTTTCTTGATACTAAGTATATTTGTTGTTGCTTTCCACATCTGAATACCTAGCAACTGTATTTCGCCTGCCTTTCTGTTACATTGAAGCTGTTTTAATGCATTTAACTTAATATTGCACTTGGAATCCTTGTTTGTTACTATTTGACTGTATTTGTAGCAAATTCTTCTGTGTAAGCTGTAGTAGCTGATTCATAGCATTTATAAGTGTTTGCTGTACCTGTTTCTGCCTGTTTTGTGAAAAAAAGAAAAAAAAAAAATATCTCTTGTTTTTCCTGCTTTACTAGTTTAGTCCAGTTTCAGAGTTGCTGATTCCTGGGCTTTGGTTGTAGTTCCTGTGTACTGTTTCCTTGCCTTATTTGGGGAAGGAAGCTACATTGCTTTCATGCTTTACTAGCTTAGTCCAGTTTCAGAGTTGCTGATTCCTGGGCTTTGGTTGTAGTTCCTGTGTACTGTTTCCTTGCCTTATTTGGGGGAAGGAAAGCTACCTTGCTTACCAGTGGGAGTGGGAAGCATTGAGCTGCCTTTGTCCAGTTTTGTGAGGTTTCAGCCAGTAACTAGTAGTTTATTGGTCGTTTTGGGCCAGTTTCTAGCTTTTCCAGCCCCTGGTATAAAAATCGGCAACGAACGCCCGCGATTAGAGCAATTTAGCTGTGAGCTGCCACTGTTGCACACTAGGGCAGTGCCGGTTAAGCAGGTTTAAACTATTCGCCGGCTACCTAAAGTCCACTCTTCAAATTTTCCCTTAAAACTACCTTCCTCGAACTATACTACTGATCAAATCAGCGTATCCTATAACTAAAGATCAACTCTACTTGACTCCAAGTAGACTATTCTCTATCTATTAAACCTAGCACTTGCTCCTACAGTACTTATTACCTTGATACGGCACTCTTGTCATAGATAGTACCCCAAAAGGCAACCCCCATTTCTCGGTCACCGTCCCCGGAATCTTTTTTAAAGTTTTTCGTCTACCCTTCTAGCATGTCGAGGATCAGTTGCTAGTGTCCTCTCCTGCTCAGCTGGTGAACCTGGGAATATTGAGGCAATGTTTCAATTGCCTCATGTAACAACCCTTTCCTCCTCCCACAAAACACAAATACATGCGAGAGATGCAACTATACAGCCAAACTCGCAACATAGGACTGGCAAGACCAGTCAGGAGGAGAAGGTTACCACACACACTATAGACCCAGTCTCACATAGTACCATTACAACCTCAAATCATACACATAAACACACAAAGACATACTCGGAGGCTCTGATCAAAATCTACCAAAACAGCAGAGGCCACCAAAGCAGACACCCAAACAACCACCACCTCAGAACACAACACCTGCAACACATAGACCTCACAGTCAGAGTGTCAAACAGTCACAGCCCTTAAGGCCAAACACAATGCCAGACACACTAGTCATTGGTGACTCCATAGTCAGACACACTGATGTCCCGCTCACCAGACTGAGTAAGGAGAAGGTCACAGTAAGCTGCCTGTCGGGCGCTAGAATCCGCCACATAAGCACTCAGGTCTCTCAACAGCAGGTACAAATATGACTCAGTCATTGTCCACGCTGGTGTAACGACCTGAGCACCTCCTTGGACTACATGAAAGAGACATTGAGGAGCTCTCTGATTATGTAGCCCAGGCAGGTATGACCCTGACCTTGAGCAGTATCCTACCTTCACCAAGAATGATGCCACAATACAAAGATAAGATGATCAGCTTTAACAATTGGCTTAAACACTGGTGTCATTCAAAGGGATCCAGTATCTGTCTGCCTGGGATGACATGCTGGACAAGCCACTCTGCCATGAGGGCGGCTTGCACCTGTCACCCTGGGATTCCGGATATTGGCAAAGGCTCTTGCCACCCCATAGTGCCTTTTTAGGCAAGGCTCAAATTCTAAACCTACCACCCTGGAACACAAAGGAAAAAAACTAAGGGTAATGCTGCTCAATGCCAGAAGTCTAAATCTCAAAATGCACGACTCGAGGCCCTTCTCAGTATGGAGAACATCGATGTCTGTGCTGTGACAGAAACCTGGTTCAAGGCTCCTGAGAGCACCCCAGCTATCAGGTTTTACCTCATATCATGCATTCCGCCCCAAAATCCGGACAATACCAAGAAAGGTGGCGGGTATCCATATTCATCAAGGACACCCACACCTCAAGACTGGTGGCAACGCACGATGCATCGGAGACCATCCAGGTGCAATTAACCATAGGCAAGACTGCTCTGCAAATTGTAGCATGTTACAGGCCACCCTCACAAACTCAGGAAACTCACATGGCCTTCCTGAAAACACTAGAGGGGATAAATGTATCACCAAACACCATCATACTAGGTCACTTCAATTACCCTAATATAGACTGGGAACACTACTCAAGCCCAAACACCCTAGCCCAAAAGTTCCTGGAATTCATAAACTCAAATGCCATGGAACAACTAGTCACCATCCCCACAAGAGGAGATAACATACTTGATCTCATCATCACGAACATGGGAGCACAATGTTCAACACCGGAAGTATACCCTCACTGATGAGATGAGATCACAAACTAATGTCGCAGGAGGTCCGCATCCCAGCCCATTTTGAAATATAAAACGCCACAGTAAAGAACTTCTCAAAAGCCGACTTCACACTTCTAAAGACTAGTGTGGTCTCCTTTCAGGCCCCGAGCCGGTGGAAAACAATACTCAAGCCGCTGAATCACTTACAAACGCCTTCTACCAGCACCTGCAGGACTGCATGGATAAGGCAATCCCAAGCAAAACAAAGACTCTTTGTACCAAAGGCCAGTCTGGTGGACCCCAGCCATAAACAAACTCTACAACAAAAGGAGGAAGCTACTACAAGATAGAGCAAAATCCTTAAAAGGTAAGACACCCTTGATCACTATAAAAAACTAAGAGCTCTCATAAAATCATCCAAAGCAAATTTCGAGAGAAAAATAGCTAAAGACTCAAAAGACAATCATAAGGCCTTCTTTAGCTATGTTAGAAACCTAGGAGGAAACTCCCAGATATGCTCAGAACTAGTTCAAAATGATGTGAAGATTACTGATCCTACAGACATTGCCAACATACTGGCTGACAGGTTCAGTGCAAACTTCTCCCCTCCCCAAAGGAGAGATATCTATACCAAATGAGTGCAGCCCCCAAGCATCTCCAGCGTGAGAACTGCTCTCTCCAAAGCAAAACACAGCATCCATGGGACCCGATGGTGTCCCCGGCGAACTCAATGAGGAATTAAACCCACAGCTAGGACAGCTGTTTAATCAAAGTCTTACCTCTGGATCGTCAGGAGTGGCGCACTGCAACTGTGGTCCCACTTCACAAAGGCGGTGCCTCCACAGACCCTGGAAATTACCGCCCATTAGCTTGACAAGCCTTATCTGCAAAGCCATGGAGAGGATCATAATGGACCTCATAAATAAAGACATAGGGAATTTGCAGACTTTGGATCCAACCCAGTTTGGCTTTGTCAAAGGCAGATCATGCCTTTTAAACTTGGTTGACTTTTTGAAACAGTCACCAAAGCCATTGATGAGGAAAGGCAGTCCATACAGCCTACCTCGATCTGGCTAAGGCCTTGATACAATACCCCACTCGGGTATCATTGAAAAACTCATCAGCTTAAATGTTAACCCATACATCACAAGATGGGTTGCAAACTGGACAGAACCCACAGGGTCAGAGTTGCTGGCGCCATGTCAGACTCAAAGCCTGTCACAAGTGGTGTCCCACAGGGCTCAGTCCTGGGCCCACTCTTGTTTGGCATCTACTTTTCAGTACAAGCAAACACAGGAGGGTTATGACAAAGTTTGCAGATGACTGCAAACTGGGCGCCATATAGTAAAACATCTGACACAGATATCCTTCAGAAGGGTGTCACAGAAACGGCTAACTGGTGCCAGAGCCACAGTTAAATGCCAAAAATGCATAGTCATAAAAACAAGGTTACCCTAGCTACCAAATAGGTGGCAATCCACTGAGCACAGAAGAAGTTATCAGGGACCTGGGGACCCAGGTTGATAGTAGTCTGTCATTCGACACCCATGTAGCTAAAGTAGTTAGGAAGTCCTTCTACATTGCCCACCTTATCATGAAGGGATTCTCATCTAGATCAAGGAGGTCATAGTCTCCCTTTACTCATCACTCATCAGACCAATGATTGATGTATCTGACCCGACACTTGCAGCAGCTGGAGAGGCCACAAAGTTCCTCACCAAAAGGATAAAGGGTCTCAAAATCTGTCCTATGCTGCCCGACTGAAAGAACTCCAGCTCTATTCAGTCGCCACCGCTGTTGCAGAGGTGACCTTTGCCTAACATACAAGGCCATGTCAAACCCAGATTTGATGAATATGCTTCACCTCAAAAATCTAGATCCATCAGAGCCACAAGGGGAGACTTAAACCAGATTCATCACCCAAAGACTCCCTATGCTGTGGAACAAAATCCCGTACATGTGAGGCAGAGCACCTCGCTGGCCTTGTTCAAGAGAAATCTTGACCAATGGATGGGAGATCGCAGATATACCCCAGGAATTACCTCAGTGTCACTGCTCGACAGAGGCACAGCAAAATAATGGGTATAGTTCCCCATACTAAAGGGAACAATGGGCTAGGCTTATAAATGCCCTCGGGCAGATAGCCTAGTATGAACCTATATATGACAAGTTTAGTAGTACAATAACCTGCCTTGAATCTAATAGAGGTGTTGGTAGTGTTGCTTAACCTAGTGCCTTGACTGTTGTTAATAGCAAAGCACCAGTTGCATCTACCACACTTCTGTGTAGGTTTAGAAATGTTAGTAGTCAGAAACATTGTATTTTCTAACAACCTTTTCAAGTTCATACCCATTTTATTTACAAAGTGGGGTTTATCACCTAAAATGTTGGATATAGAAGCATCCGCCATAATAATAAACCAACTTTTATTAACCAATTGCCTCATCTTATAACTACAAGGACCATATTCGATTACACAAGCTTTGTTTAAATCACTACGACTAACACTAGCAAGGGAAACAACATTATTAACTTGAGAATTCATTCCTAACAAAGGTGTGTACCCTAGAACCCCAACCTTGAATAACCTGCTTACTTACATTTTGCATCATACCAAGATCATACCCTCTATCACTGAACATAGCCGTAATATACTCAACTTCAGCTATCATATCTACGTAGTCTGAAGTCATTCTAACTGCTCTAATCAACTGCCCTTATAGATGTTCCTTAAAAGACTTTTTGGGCGATTACTAGAATATTCAAGATAGTTCTTAGAAAAAGTGGGTTTCCTGTATATTCTAGATTTAAACCCAAAATTAACCGGAGAGACGAGGGTGTCAAGGTATGCCAGACCATCATGACTGAATGCGTGTGTAAATTTCAAATAAGAACTACTGGTGTTAATAAATTCTATAAATTTAGTCAATGTCTCAGTGTCACCATCCCATAATATATATATATATCGTCATAGTAGCGAGTATAATATTTGATGTGAAGATAGAAGTCACTGGTGAACACTACAGACTCCTCCCAGTTGAGCATGACCATATTAGCAAAAATGGGAGCACACGCAGCACCCATAGCTACACCCTTAGTTTGTTTAAAAATCTCTCCTTCAAAAAAGATGAAATTGTTGTCCAATACCATACTCATCATATCTGTGATCAACCATATCTTATCTCAATCCAACCCTGCATATTTAGTAATACTATGATTAAATGCTTCTAACCCCTCACTTTCGGGGATGCAGGAGAAAAGGTCTATGACATCAATAGTTACATATAACAAATCTTTTTTATATAAATGTGTAGGAAAATAAGCTAAAAAATACCAAGAATCCTTGGCAAGATGAAATATCTTATCGTACACATGTTTCAAAGTATGGTCGATGACCACACCCAAAGGGAATGTTTTAGATCTGCTGCCAGAAACAATTGGTCTAAAAGGCGGGTCAGACACATTCTTATGAACTTTGGGGATGCCAACTAGCTTGGCTAACACAGGAAATTCCACTTTAACAAAGTTGTAAGTATCCAAACTAATTTACCTGTCTATAAGAAAGTCCTCGAGGTGACAATCAATTTTTCTATAGGCTATATTAAGTTCATTAACAGATATGATCTCATAACTGTCAGTAGAATGTAAAATATCATGAAGTTTAGAGGTATATGTAAGTTGATCAAAAAGAACTAAACCCCCACCCTTGTCAGGTTTCATCACCCTTATTGATCTATTCTTCCTCAACATTTGTAGGGTGTCCTGTTCTTCTCTAGATAAATTATGTTCCATTCTCCTAAACTTATTTTTGTTGTTAAGCTCATAAATCTATCGTTGGATGGCATGGGGGTATAAAGGTACTTTTCTTTTTCAGGATTTTACAGTCATTACTAGAGCCAGTGACATTATTAATAGGATTACTGAACATTACTGCCAAGTTTAATTTCCTAGTATACAATTTAACTTGACAAATATTATCAACCACATCAAATTTAGTAGTTGGTATGTATTTCAAGCCTTTAGAAAGTAAATTAAAATAAGACATGTCGAGCTCAACATCTGTGTAGTTAAAAATGTTAAAGCTCTTGTACCTGTAAATCACACCATCTGTGGAAGAAATCTCACAGTACTTTGTGGTGTTATGTACGTCATGTTTAGTAGCAGTTTGCTGTGTAGTCTGCAAATCTACATTAGTAACTAACTCTAGATTCATATTATTTATATTGGCTATTGTTGATAATGGGGTTTCTTCCAATTTCCCCCATCATTTGTCATTTGTGGTGACATCACTTTCCCCAAAGGGGATGATTATGCATTTTTTTGTATTCAGCTTGAGGCCATGTTTCTGGCACCAGTCATTTGTTTGGGTGAGACCCTCTTGGAGGATGTCCACATTACTAGTTGAATTGATGACCGTGCCAGCTTGCAGTCATCTGCAAACTTGGTCAGCCATAGCCCGCTGGTTTTGGCCTGCACTTCAGAAAAGTATATCCCAAATAACAGAGGCCCCAAGACCGAACCCTGGGGTTCGCCACTCGATATGGGTCTTCTGCTTGAGGTGGCTTCCCCTATTTTGACTAGGTGGGTTCTATCAGTGAGCCACTTAGCTACCTATCTGGTAACATATGGCTTGATGCCTAGTTGACAGAGTTTATCTATTATGCCTGAGTGGGGAATAGTGTCGAAGGCTTTGGCTAGGTCAAGGTAGGCAGTGTACACTGTCTTCCCCTCATCCATGGCTTTGGTGACAGTCTCAAAAAACTCGACCAAATTTAACAGACGTGTCCTCCCCTTGACAAAGCCAAACTGTGTGGGATTGAGTGTTTGGAGGTTGCCAATGTCCTTGTTAATGAGGTTCATGATAATCCATTCCATGGTCTTGCACATCAGGCTAGTTAGGCTGATGAGTCTATAATTTCCCAGATCGGTAGACACTCCAACTTTGAGTAAAAGGGATGACAGTGGCTGTCCTCCACTCAGCTGGGACAAAGCCAGTACTCAGGCTTTGGTTGAATAGGGTGCCTAATGGTGCTGCAGGTTCCTGCCCGAGTTCATGTAGGATGCAGGCTGGGATGTTATCGGGTCCCATGGAGGCTTTATTTTTTCCTTTGAGAGAGCAGTGATGACCTGATCCCTAGATATAAGGGGAAGGGGGCACGTACTGGGAATGTCTTGATTTACTGATGGGGCGGGGGGAGCAGAAGGGTGAAATTTTCACTGAATCTGTCAGCCAGCAAGTTTGCTATATTGATGGCATTTGTATATGTGGTGTCCTTCACCACCAGTTCTGAACAGATCTGCGTGCTACCTATGAGATTACGGACATATGTGAAGAAGGCCTTATGATTGTCTCTAGTAGATGTGGCCAATTTGGGTGCAAAAGTTTGCTTTGGAGGATTTCACTAGTGCTCTTATTCGCTTGTTTAGGCTAAGGAGAGATTGCTTCCAATTGAGCACCTGCTCCTTCTTGGTCCTGGACAGCAATTTTTCTTTTCTTTTGTTACAGAGTTTATTTATTGCAAATGTCCACCAGACAGGTTTACTCTTCCATGCGTAGGATGATTTAGTCCTGTCAGGTATTCGTGATTCCATGCATCTATATAAAATGTTTGTATAGTAATTTGGTATAGTTTTGGATACTGGTGCCAGTTCCTAGAGAGGGGAAGGGGGCTATGATGCTGTTTGTAACATCCCGCAGGAAGATGTAATCAGCTTTGGAGAAGTTTTTTTGTTTGAACCTAGCTAGAGGGGGACGGGGGAGATGGTGACTTTGAACGTGACCACTTTATGGTCAGATCTTACAAGGAAGGATGATGCTGCAGTGGTTACTCATGTTGGTTAATAGCAAGTTTAAGATATTATCACCTCTTGTGAGGGGTATCGACTAGTTGTTCCAACACATTTGCAGTGACAAAATTGAGAAATCTATGGGCATTTGTGTTCTGACATGAGTAGCTCTTCCAGTCTACGTTTGGGTAGTTAAAGTCACCCAGGATCAGGGTAAAGGGTTGAATCTTGATAGATTCGAAGAGGACTAGATAGGCAGTTTGGGCATCTTAATTTAGATTTGGGGGCCGGTAGCTAGCTATGATTTGTACAGTGGTCTTGTCAATGGTTAACTGCACCTGGAATGTCTCCTGTGTGTCATACTGTTTGACCAGCCTGGAGGTGTGTATGCCTTTAACATATATTAAAACTCCACCTCCTTTGGCTTTACTACCCACAGTCTGGGGTCTGAATGTATGATAGGATGAGTAATCAGGTATGGCTGGGGTGCTCTCCGCAGCTTTGGACCAGGTTTATGTGACTGTGCAGATGTCAGCATTTTCCAGGGTTAAGAATGCTTGCAATGAGAGCAGTTTCATGTTTAGACTCCTAGCATTTAGCAGCAAGACCTTTAATTTGGGTTTTGTTGAAATTTTTATGTTGGTAGTCTTAACCACATCATGTTTTCTAAAAAAGGCACTATGGGGGAGGAAACTGCCTTTGCCAGAAGCCTGAAGCCCAAGTGAGACAGATGCAGGCCATCTTTGGCAAAGCATTGTGGTCTGTCGATCATATCATATACAGTACTACTACAGTGCCAGATGGAATTTTTATTTATTTATTTACTGACATTTGATTACCAGGAAAGTCTGACTGGGTAGAAACCTATTTTCAGTGGAGACCTATGGAAAAAAGCTCCAAATTATTACAAAACATTTTAAGAATAATAATTTTACAAAACATTTTAAGAATAATAATTTCACAAAACATTTTAAGAACAATAATTTTACAATCTTTAAAAATAAAACAAAAACATCTGCTGTTTAAATAATAAATTACATATAGTATAAAATCATTGGTTGAGAATTGGCAGGAGTTATATGACAATTATTTGATATTTAGAGAAATTTTAGACAGTTTGTAGAGAAATTAAAGGTAAGTTAGTCTAATATAAACAGGGACTGCAACATGAAGTGAGGGAAAAACAAATATAGTATATTTAGACAGAAAGTCAGCGAAGAGTAGTTGGTAGAAGTAAGGAGTAAGGAGTAAGTGAAGACAGAATAAGGAGTTATAAGGAATGAAAAGGTACTTGTTCACATTTAGGGATATAGTTTACCCTGGTTTTGAGTAAGAATAGAAACAGGTTTTAGCTAGGAAATCTTTCAGAGTGGTTCTGACAGATGGAAGGAATGGTATTGACCTGATATTACAGGTAAGGAGTTCCAGGCCTTAGCAACCTTGTACGAGTACAGACAATGCCCAGCAGATTTGATAGATTTTTTTGACAGACAGGAGTTTTTGGTCAATGCATCACAATGATCGACTGGGAACATAGTTGTGTAGAATCTTTTCAGTGCTGGATGGGCAGATGGATGCTGAATAATTTTATAAGTGGAAAGAAGAGGTGTATATGTTAGTTGATGAGGCAGTTTTAACCAGTTTAGGCTTTTTGGTGCTACACAGTGGTGGGTTCTGAAAGGAGTATTTGCTGCAAATTTTGTTATAGTACCATTCCAATTTTAATTTTTGTGAAGCCTGGAGGTAAGTGAGGATGAAAGTGCCATAATGAAGTGTGGGGAGAAGATAAGTAGTGGTAAGTGTGGTTTTAGTTGCATTGGAGAGAGTGTTTCTGAATCTGTAAAGCATCCCTAGTTTTTGATGAGTTCTCCTTATGCAATATTGTATATGCAGATTGAATGCAAGATTATCATCCACTATCACCTCTAATAATTTGCTATAAGAAGTGACTTCAGTGGTTGTATTATCAAGAGAGAGGACTTTAAATTTTGTTTTTTCTTAAGAGAGGGATTTGGGGAAAAAGTAGTAGTTTGGTCGGTTTTGTGCTGAGCTGTGAGGTACAAAGCCATATTTCAGTGACTGTTAAAGCTTCCAGGGTATTTTTTTTGGAGGTGTACCATGTTGTTAGATATAAGTTTGTCCCGATTGTTGCATTTACCTGTTGAGGCTACACACTCAAGTGCGCTAGCCTGTGTTACATATTTATTGCATTTTCCTGCTGTTTGTTGCAAAAAAGAAAAAAACAAAAACATTATCCTTGTTTCCCATCTTTCCTGACCTAGAGTAGTCCAAATACAGGCTTTGCTGTATTCTGGACTTTTGGAAAGTTCCTGTGTTGCTCATTTCCTTTCTTGGATAAAGAGAGGCTTGTTTGTTCACCAGTGGCAGTGGGGAGCTTAGAGCAGCCTATCTATCCCTGGAGAAGTGTTCCCAGCACAAGAATCTGGTAGTCTATTGGCCGTTTTGGGCCAATTTCTAGCTCTTTCAAGTCCCCCTGTATAAAACCCACTTTGGCACGGTTTTTGCTTGTTACTACTCAGCCAAGCTCCTTGTGGTCCTGCAGAGTGGTGCTAGCAGCAGAGAGGCTAAAAGAGCGACTGCTAACCTGGTAAAAGTGTTTTTTTCCTGCTATTACCTGGGCGACTGTCCGGTCTAGCTAAACTGCAAGTATGTCTGCTTCTTGAACTGTTTTAAACTGTTTAAAGTTGTTTTTGCACCTGCACTTTTAAAGTTTGTCCTGTTTGTTGCATATACCTGTTGAGGCTACACACTCAAGTGCGCTAGCCTGTGTTACATATTTATTGCATTTTCCTGCTGTTTGTTGCAAAAAGAAAAAACAAAAATTATCCTTGTTTCCCGCCTTTCCTGACCTAGAGTAGTCCAAATACAGGCTTTGCTGTATTCTGGACTTTTGGAAATTTCCTGTGTTGCCCATTTCCTTTCTTGGATAAAGGGAGGCTTGTTTGTTCACCAGTGGCAGTGGGGAGCTTAGAGCAGCCTATCTATCCCTGGAGAAGTGTTCCCAGCACAAGAATCTGGTAGTCTATTGGCCGTTTTGGGCCAATTTCTAGCTCTTTCAAGTCCCCCTGTATAAAACCCGCTTTGGCGTGGCTTTGCGCAATTTTGCACATAGTGCAGCATCGGGCAGCTCCGCTTAATTGGGTTTAAACCATTCTCGGCTCCACAAAGTCTGCTCTTCACTTTTTCCCTTAGAACTGATCTAGTTCTCATAATAAACACCCTATTCCTACTCTAAAGCCTGGCACTTGCTCACTAAAGCAATTATATAAGTCAGCACTAAAAAATTAAAAGCACTACACCCTCACAAACTCCCCTTGAGTATCTTGTTCCCCACTGGCCCTTTTTTCAATTATAAAGGAATTCCCAATACTATTCTAGCATGTCCAAAGGTCAGTTGTCAATCTCCTCTCTGGTCCAGCTGGTGAATCTGGGAATCATGAGGCAATGTTACAACTGCCTCATGTATACAGACAACCCTCTCCTTCTCCCAACAAATTCCAACACATGTGAGAGATGCAACCATATAGCCAAACTGGAGGCTAAGCTCTCTCAACTCAGTACTGGCGTAACCAGTCAGGAGAAGAAGGAAACCACACTCACTACAATTCCAGTCTCACATAGACCTACCACAACAGCAAACCAAACACATAAACACACAAAAACATACTTGGAGGCTCTAAATAAAAATCTGCCTAAGCAGCAGAGACCACCAAAGCAGACACCCAAGCAACCGCTACCTCAAAACAAAACACGTGCAACACATAGCTCACAAAGCCAGTGTGCCTAACAGTCACAGCCCTTAAGGCTAAACAACACACTTGATACACTTGTAAAAGGTGACTCTATAATCAGGCACACTGACATCCCGCTCACCAGGCTGAACAAGGAGAAGGTCATGGTGAGCTGCCTGTGGGGCGCTAGGATCCGCCACATAACACAAGCACTCAGGTCACTCCCAAGGCAAGTACAAATATGACTCAGTCATTGTCCATGCTGGTGTGTATGACCTGAGACGTACCTCCCTGGACTACATGAAAAGAGACACAGAGGAGCTCTCTGAGCATGCAGCCCAGGCCGGTATGACCCTGACCTTGAGTAGCATCTTACCCTCACCAAGAATGATGCCACAATATGAAGACAAGATGATCAATTTCAACAATTGGCTTAAGTATTGGTGTCATTCAAAGGGGATCCAATGCCTGTCAGCCTAGGATGACATGCTCGACAAGCCACGATGCTTCGCTAGGGTCGGCTTGCACCTGTCACCCCTGGGCTTTCGGATATTGGCAAAGGCTCTTGCCACCCCCATAGTGCCTTTTTTAGGCAAGGCTCAAAGACAAACCCACCTCCATAGGTATCACAAGGGATAAGAAACTAAGAGTAATGCTACTCAACGCCAGAAGTCTAAACCTCAAGATGCATGCACTCGAAACTCTCCTTAGCATGGAGAACATCGATATCTGTGCAGTAACAGAAACCTGGTTCAAGGCTCCCGAGAGCACCCCAGCACTACCAGGTTATACCTCATACCATGCTTTTCGCCCCAAAACTTGGACCGAACCACAAAAGGAGGGAGTATCAATATTATCAAAGATACCCACACCTCCAGGTTGGTGGCACAGCACGAAGCATCAGAGACTATCCATGTGCAACTAACAGTGGGTAAAACTGCCTTCCAGTTTATAGCCTGCTACAGACCACCCTCCCAAACCCAGGAACCCCACTCGACCTTCCTGAGAACACTGGAAAATATGAAGGTCTCTCCAAACACCATTATATTGGGCGACTTCAACTACCCAAACATAGACTGGGAGCATTACTCTAGCTCCAACACCCTAGCCCAAAGGTTCCTAGAATTTATAAACTCAAATGCTATGGAACAACTTGTTACCACTCCCACAAGAGGGGAAAACATACTGGACCTAATCATCACCAACATGAAGGCTCTATGCTCCACACCAGAAGTGTATCCCTCACTGGTAAGATCAGACCATAAACTAACCTCACTGGATATTCACATCCCGACCCCACCCCCTGCCCAGAAAACCACAGTGAAAAACTTCTCTAAAGCAAATTTCACACTCCTTAAAACCGAGGTGGAATCCTTCAAAGCCCCCGGGCCTGTGGAAAATACAGCCCAGACCGCAGAATCCTTTATAAACGCATTCTATGAACACTTTCAGGAATGCATGGATCATGCAATCCCAAATAAAACCAAGACCCAATCCTCCAAAGGCAGACATCCTGTCTGGTGGACCCCAGCCATAAACAAACTATACAACAGAAGGAGGAAGCTACTACATGATAGAGCAAAATCCCAAAAAGGGAAGGCATCTCTGATCAGTATTAGCAAAAAACTACAGGCACTCATAAAATCGTCTAAGGCCAGCTTCAAGAGAAAAACTGCACAGGACACTAAGGATAATCACAATGCTTTCTTTAGTTATGTTAGGAACCTGGATGGGAATTCCCAGATATGCTCAGAATTAGTTAAAAATGACAAAAAATACACCGAACCCACAGACATTGCCAACATCCTAGCTGACAGGTTCAGCGCAAACCCCCCCTCCCCACCAAAAGGGCAAATATCTATCCCAGCAGAGTGCTGCCCCCCTGACATCTCAGATGCTCAGGTAAGAGCCGCCCTCTCCAAAGCAAAAAACACAGCATCAATGGGACCAGACGGTGTCCCGGGATGCATCCTACATGAACTCCAAGAAGAGCTAAACCCAAACATAAAACTACTGTTCAATCTCAGCCTTACTACAGGATATGTACCCAAAGAGTGGCGTGCAGCAATAGTGGTCCCTCTCCACAAAGGTGGTGCCTCAACGGATCCTGGAAACTGTCCCTCTCCACAAATGTGGTGCCTCCACGTATCCTGGAAACTATCGCCCCATAAGCCTGACTAGCTTGGTCTGCAAAGCTATGGAAAGGATCATCATGGACCTCATAAATAAAGATATTGCAGACCTACAGACACTGGATCCTACCCAGTTCGGCTTTGTTAAGGGCAGATCCTGCCTCTTAAACCTGGTTGATTTCTTTGAAACAGTCACCAAGGCCATTGACGAGGGGAAGGTGGTCCACACAGCCTACCTGGACCTCGCAAAACCCTTCGATACAATACCCCACTCGGGCATTATAGATAAGCTCACCAGCTTAAATATAAATCCCTATGTCACTAGATGTGTTCCAAACTGGCTCAAGGGCAGAACCCACATGGTTAGAATTGCTGGAGCCATGTCAGACTCCAAACCAGTTACAAGTGGCGTCCCACAAGGCTCAGTCCTGGGAACTCTCTTGTTCGGTATATATTTCTCAGAGGTACAGGCCAACACGGAAGGACTGTGGCTGACCAAGTTCGCAGATGACTGCAAACTAGGCACCATAATCGACTCTCCAGCTGAAACAAGCATCCTACAAAAGAGCCTCATAGAAACAGACAACTGGTGCCAGAGCCATGGCCTCAAGCTAAATGCCAAAAAGTGTATAGTCATCCCCTTTGGCAAAAACAAAGTGCCCACAAATTACCACATAGGTGGTAATCCATTAAGTACGGAAGAAGTAATTAGGGACCTGGGGACCCAAGTTGATAGAAATCTCTCATTTGAAAACCACGTGGCCAAAGTGGTTAGAAAAACATTTTATATAGCCCACCTAATCATGAAGGGATTCACATCTAGATCAGGGAGGCCATCGTGCCTCTTTACTCATCCTCATCAGGCCCATAATTGAGTACAATGCCCCTTTTGGGATGTACCTTACCAGACACCTGCAGCAACTGGAAAGACCCCAAAAGTACCTCACCAAGAGGATCAAAGGGCTCAAACAGATGCTATATTCTGCCTGGTTAAAGAAACTCCAGCTCTACTCAGTGGCATACTGCCTGCTCAGAGGCGATCTGTGCCTGACGTATAAAGCCATGTCCAACCCGGAATTAATGGACATGCTGCACCTCAGAAAATCCAAATCCCATCGAGCTACGCACTCGAGAGACTTGAACCTCAACACTGAAATAAATAGGACATGCTGGAGGGACAGATTCATAACCCAGAGGCTCCCTTCACTCTGGAATAAAATCCCAGTTCAGGTTAGGCAGAGTCCCTCATTGACTCTCTTCAAGAGGAATCTTGATGAGTGGATGGGAGATCATAGGTTTACCCCGGGTATCACTTCTGTGTCACTGTCAGACAGAGGCACAGTATACTAACCTCGAAAAAGGGCATAGCAAAATTCATTTAAAATGGGTGGCGAAAGCCAAACACACTCTGGCTAGGCTTATAAATGCCCTAGGGCAGATAGCCTAGTATGAACCTATGAACAAATGAGAGTGGAATCATCTACTCATTGTATTAGGGTGGCCTGTTGTGTGGCTGTGTAGAAGGTGATGGTGAAAATGTTAAACAAGAGGGGACCAAGGATAGAGCCTTGTGGTACACCAGTGATGTATGGAAGTTAAGGAGATAGTGTAGAGTGCCATTTTAATGGCTGATACCTATTGGACAGGTAGCTTTTGAACCACAGAAGGGTGGGCTGAGGACATCTGAAGCAGATTTTGCTGTGACAAACTGTATTAAAGGCTTTAGAAAAGTCTAGAAATAAGGAAGAAGCTAGTCATTTTAGGGGGGTTTATGTGACTGTGCAGATGTCAGCATTTTCCAGGGTTAAGAATGCTTGCAATGAGAGCAGTTTCATGTTTAGACTCCTAGCATTTAGCAGCAAGACCTTTAATTTGGGTTTTGTTGAAATTTTTATGTTGGTAGTCTTAACCACATCATGTTTTCTAAAAAAGGCACTATGGGGGAGGAAACTGCCTTTGCCAGAAGCCTGAAGCCCAAGTGAGACAGATGCAGGCCATCTTTGGCAAAGCATTGTGGTCTGTCGATCATATCATATACAGTACTACTACAGTGCCAGATGCAATGTTTATTTATTTACTGACATTTGATTACCAGGAAAGTCTGACTGGGTAGAAACCTATTTTCAGTGGAGACCTATGGAAAAAAGCTCCAAATTATTACAAAACATTTTAAGAATAATAATTTTACAAAACATTTTAAGAATAATAATTTTACAAAACATTTTAAGAACAATAATTTTACAATCTTCAAAAATAAAACAAAAACATCTGCTGTTTAAATAATAAATTACATATAGTATAAAATCATTGGTTGAGAATTGGCAGGAGTTATATGACAATTATTTGATATTTAGAGAAATTTTAGACAGTTTGTAGAGAAATTAAAGGTAAGTTAGTCTAATATAAACAGGGACTGCAACATGAAGTGAGGGAAAAACAAATATAGTATATTTAGACAGAAAGTCAGCGAAGAGTAGTTGGTAGAAGTAAGGAGTAAGGAGTAAGTGAAGACAGAATAAGGAGTTATAAGGAATGAAAAGGTACTTGTTCACATTTAGGGATATAGTTTACCCTGGTTTTGAGTAAGAATAGAAACAGGTTTTAGCTAGGAAATCTTTCAGAGTGGTTCTGACAGATGGAAGGAATGGTATTGACCTGATATTACAGGTAAGGAGTTCCAGGCCTTAGCAACCTTGTACGAGTACAGACAATGCCCAGCAGATTTGATAGATTTTTTTGACAGACAGGAGTTTTTGGTCAATGCATCACAATGATCGACTGGGAACATAGTTGTGTAGAATCTTTTCAGTGCTGGATGGGCAGATGGATGCTGAATAATTTTATAAGTGGAAAGAAGAGGTGTATATGTTAGTTGATGAGGCAGTTTTAACCAGTTTAGGCTTTTTGGTGCTACACAGTGGTGGGTTCTGAAAGGAGTATTTGCTGCAAATTTTGTTATAGTACCATTCCAATTTTAATTTTTGTGAAGCCTGGAGGTAAGTGAGGATGAAAGTACCATAATAAAGTGTGGGGAGAAGATAAGTAGTGGTAAGTGTGGTTTTAGTTGCATTGGAGAGAGTGTTTCTGAATCTGTAAAGCATCCCTAGTTTTTGATGAGTTCTCCTTATGCAATATTGTATATGCAGATTGAATGCAAGATTATCATCCACTATCACCTCTAATAATTTGCTATGAGAAGTGACTTCAGTGGTTGTATTATCAAGAGAGAGGACTTTAAATTTTGTTTTTTCTTAAGAGAGGGATTTGGGGAAAAAGTAGTAGTTTGGTCGGTTTTGTGCTGAGCTGTGAGGTACAAAGCCATATTTCAGTGACTGTTAAAGCTTCCAGGGTATTTTTTTTGGAGGTGTACCATGTTGTTAGATATAAGTTTGTCCCGATTGTTGCATTTACCTGTTGAGGCTACACACTCAAGTGCGCTAGCCTGTGTTACATATTTATTGCATTTTCCTGCTGTTTGTTGCAAAAAAGAAAAAAACAAAAACATTATCCTTGTTTCCCATCTTTCCTGACCTAGAGTAGTCCAAATACAGGCTTTGCTGTATTCTGGACTTTTGGAAAGTTCCTGTGTTGCTCATTTCCTTTCTTGGATAAAGAGAGGCTTGTTTGTTCACCAGTGGCAGTGGGGAGCTTAGAGCAGCCTATCTATCCCTGGAGAAGTGTTCCCAGCACAAGAATCTGGTAGTCTATTGGCCGTTTTGGGCCAATTTCTAGCTCTTTCAAGTCCCCCTGTATAAAACCCACTTTGGCACGGTTTTTGCGCTTGTTACTACTCAGCCAAGCTCCTTGTGGTCCTGCAGAGTGGTGCTAGCAGCAGAGAGGCTAAAAGAGCGACTGCTAACCTGGTAAAAGTGTTTTTTTCCTGCTATTACCTGGGCGACTGTCCGGTCTAGCTAAACTGCAAGTATGTCTGCTTCTTGAACTGTTTTAAACTGTTTAAAGTTGTTTTTGCACCTGCACTTTTAAAGTTTGTCCTGTTTGTTGCATATACCTGTTGAGGCTACACACTCAAGTGCGCTAGCCTGTGTTACATATTTATTGCATTTTCCTGCTGTTTGTTGCAAAAAAAGAAAAAAAAACAAAAAAATTTTCCTTGTTTCCCGCCTTTCCTGACCTAGAGTAGTCCAAATACAGGCTTTGCTGTATTCTGGACTTTTGGAAATTTCCTGTGTTGCCCATTTCCTTTCTTGGATAAAGGGAGGCTTGTTTGTTCACCAGTGGCAGTGGGGAGCTTAGAGCAGCCTATCTATCCCTGGAGAAGTGTTCCCAGCACAAGAATCTGGTAGTCTATTGGCCGTTTTGGGCCAATTTCTAGCTCTTTCAAGTCCCCCTGTATAAAACCCGCCTTGTGGGATTTTGCACATAGTGCAGCATCGGGCAGCTCCGCTTAATTGGGTTTAAACCATTCTCGGCTCCACAAAGTCTGCTCTTCACTTTTTCCCTTAGAACTGATCTAGTTCTCATAATAAACACCCTATTCCTACTCTAAAGCCTGGCACTTGCTCACTAAAGCAATTATATAAGTCAGCACTAAAAAATTAAAAGCACTACACCCTCACAAACTCCCCTTGAGTATCTTGTTCCCCACTGGCCCTTTTTTTCAATTATAAAGGAATTCCCAATACTATTCTAGCATGTCCAAAGGTCAGTTGTCAATCTCCTCTCTGGTCCAGCTGGTGAATCTGGGAATCATGAGGCAATGTTACAACTGCCTCATGTATACAGACAACCCTCTCCTTCTCCCAACAAATTCCAACACATGTGAGAGATGCAACCATATAGCCAAACTGGAGGCTAAGCTCTCTCAACTCAGTACTGGCGTAACCAGTCAGGAGAAGAAGGAAACCACACTCACTACAATTCCAGTCTCACATAGACCTACCACAACAGCAAACCAAACACATAAACACACAAAAACATACTTGGAGGCTCTAAATAAAAATCTACCTAAGCAGCAGAGACCACCAAAGCAGACACCCAAGCAACCGCTACCTCAAAACAAAACACGTGCAACACATAGCTCACAAAGCCAGTGTGCCGAACAGTCACAGCCCTTAAGGCTAAACAACACACTTGATACACTTGTAAAAGGTGACTCTATAATCAGGCACACTGACATCCCGCTCACCAGGCTGAACAAGGAGAAGGTCATGGTGAGCTGCCTGTGGGGCGCTAGGATCCGCCACATAACACAAGCACTCAGGTCACTCCCAAGGCAAGTACAAATATGACTCAGTCATTGTCCATGCTGGTGTGAATGACCTGAGACGCACTCCCTGGACTACATGAAAAGAGACACAGAGGAGCTCTCTGAGCATGTAGCCCAGGCCGGTATGACCCTGACCTTGAGTAGCATCTTACCCTCACCAAGAATGATGCCACAATATGAAGACAAGATGATCAATTTCAACAATTGGCTTAAGTATTGGTGTCATTCAAAGGGATCCAATGCCTGTCAGCCTAGGATGACATGCTCGACAAGCCACGATGCTTCGCTAGGGACGGCTTGCACCTGTCACCCTGGGCTGGATATTGGCAAAGGCTCTTGCCACCCCATAGTGCCTTTTTAGGCAAGGATCAAAAGACAAACCCACCTCCATAGGTATCACAAGGGATAAGAAACTAAGAGTAATGCTACTCAACGCCAGAAGTCTAAACCTCAAGATGCATGCACTCGAAACTCTCCTTAGCATGGAGAACATCGATATCTGTGCAGTAACAGAAACCTGGTTCAAGGCTCCCGAGAGCACCCCAGCACTACCAGGTTATACCTCATACCATGCTTTTCGGCCCCAAAACTTGGACCGAACCACAAAAGGAGGGGGAGTATCAATATTCGTCAAAGATACCCACACCTCCAGGTTGGTGGCACAGCACGAAGCATCAGAGACTATCCATGTGCAACTAACAGTGGGTAAAACTGCCTTCCAGTTTATAGCCTGCTACAGACCACACTCCCAAACCCAGGAACCCCACTCGACCTTCCTGAGAACACTGGAAAATATGAAGTTCTCTCCAAACACCATTATATTGGGCGACTTCAACTACCCAAACATAGACTGGGAGCATTACTCTAGCTCCAACACCCTAGCCCAAAGGTTCCTAGAATTTATAAACTCAGATGCTATGGAACAACTTGTTACCACTCCCACAAGAGGGGAAAACATACTGGACCTAATCATCACCAACATGAAGGCTCTATGCTCCACACCAGAAGTGTATCCCTCACTGGTAAGATCAGACCATAAACTAACCTCACTGGATATTCACATCCCGACCCCACCCCCTGCCCAGAAAACCACAGTGAAAAACTTCTCTAAAGCAAATTTCACACTCCTTAAAACCGAGGTGGAATCCTTCAAAGCCCCCGGGCCTGTGGAAAATACAGCCCAGACCGCAGAATCCTTTATAAACGCATTCTATGAACACTTTCAGGAATGCATGGATCATGCAATCCCAAATAAAACCAAGACCCAATCCTCCAAAGGCAGACATCCTGTCTGGTGGACCCCAGTCATAAACAAACTATACAACAGAAGGAGGAAGCTACTACATGATAGAGCAAAATCCCAAAAAGGGAAGGCATCTCTGATCAGTATTAGCAAAAAACTACAGGCACTCATAAAATCGTCTAAGGCCAGCTTCGAGAGAAAAATTGCACAGGACACTAAGGATAATCACAATGCTTTCTTTAGTTATGTTAGGAGCCTGGATGGGAATTCCCAGATATGCTCAGAATTAGTTAAAAATGACAAAAAATACACCGAACCCACAGACATTGCCAACATCCTAGCTGACAGGTTCAGCGCAAACCCCTTCCCACCAAAAGGGCAAATATCTATCCCAGCAGAGTGCTGCCCCCCTGACATCTCAGATGCTCAGGTAAGAGCCGCCCTCTCCAAAGCAAAAAACACAGCATCAATGGGACCAGACGGTGTCCCGGGATGCATCCTACATGAACTCCAAGAAGAGCTAAACCCAAACATAAAACTACTGTTCAATCTCAGCCTTACTACAGGATATGTACCCAAAGAGTGGCGTACAGCAACAGTGGTCCCTCTCCACAAAGGTGGTGCCTCAACGGATCCTGGAAACTGTCCCTCTCCACAAAGGTGGTGCCGCAACGGATCCTGGAAACTATCGCCCCATAAGCCTGACTAGCTTGGTCTGCAAAGCTATGGAAAGGATCATCATGGACCTCATAAATAAAGATATTGCAGACCTACAGACACTGGATCCTACCCAGTTCGGCTTTGTTAAGGGCAGATCCTGCCTCTTAAACCTGGTCGATTTCTTTGAAATAGTCACCAAGGCCATTGACGAGGGGAAGGTGGTCCACACTGCCTACCTGGACCTCGCAAAACCCTTTGATACAATACCCCACTCGGGCATTATAGATAAGCTCACCAGCTTAAATATAAATCCCTATGTCACTAGATGGGTTCCAAACTGGCTCAAGGGCAGAACCCACATGGTTAGAATTGCTGGAGCCATGTCAGACTCCAAACCAGTTACAAGTGGTGTCCCACAAGGCTCAGTCCTGGGACCTCTCTTGTTCGGTATATATTTCTCAGAGGTACAGGCCAACACGGAAGGACTGTGGCTGACCAAGTTCGCAGATGACTGCAAACTAGGCACCATAATCGACTCTCCAGCCGAAACAAGCATCCTACAAAAGAGCCTCATAGAAACAGACAACTGGTGCCAGAGCCATGGCCTCAAGCTAAATGCCAAAAAGTGTATAGTCATCCCCTTTGGCAAAACAAAGTGCCCACAAATTACCACATAGGTGGTAATCCATTAAGTACGGAAGAAGTAATTAGGGACCTGGGGACCCAAGTTGATAGAAATCTCTCATTTGAAAACCACGTGGCCAAAGTGGTTAGAAAAACATTTTATATAGCCCACCTAATCATGAAGGGATTCACATCTAGATCAGGGGAGGCCATCGTGCCTCTTTACTCATCCCTCATCAGGCCCATAATTGAGTACAATGCCCCTTTTGGGATGTACCTTACCAGACACCTGCAGCAACTGGAAAGACCCCAAAAGTACCTCACCAAGAGGATCAAAGGGCTCAAACAGATGCTATATTCTGCCTGGTTAAAGAAACTCCAGCTCTACTCAGTGGCATACTGCCTGCTCAGAGGCGATCTGTGCCTGACGTATAAAGCCATGTCCAACCCGGAATTAATGGACATGCTGCACCTCAGAAAATCCAAATCCCATCGAGCTACGCACTCGAGAGACTTGAACCTCAGCACTGAAATAAATAGGAAATGCTAGAGGGACAGATTCATAACCCAGAGAGGCTCCCTTCACTCTGGAATAAAATCCCAGTCCAGGTTAGGCAGAATCCCTCACTGACTCTCTTCAAGAGGAATCTTGATGAGTGGATGGGAGATCATAGGTTTACCCCGGGTATCACTTCTGTGTCACTGTCAGACAGAGGCACAGTATACTAACCTCGAAAAAGGGCATAGCAAAATTCATTTAAAATGGGTGGCGAAAGCCAAACACACTCCGGCTAGGCTTATAAATGCCCTAGGGCAGATAGCCTAGTATGAACCTATGAACAAATGAGAGTGGAATCATCTACTCATTGTATTAGGGTGGCCTGTTGTGTGGCTGTGTAGAAGGTGATGGTGAAAATGTTAAACAAGAGGGGACCAAGGATAGAGCCTTGCGGTACACCAGTGGTGTATGGAAGTTAAGGAGATAGTGTAGAGTGCCATTTTAATGGCTGATACCTATTGGACAGGTAGCTTTTGAACCACAGAAGGGTGGGCTGAGGACATCTGAAGCAGATTTTGCTGTGACAAACTGTATTAAAGGCTTTAGAAAAGTCTAGAAATAAGGAAGAAGCTAGTTTGTCATTATCTCTAGCTTTATTGACAGTATCTATATAGGTTAGACAGGCAAAGTCAAGTTGTGCAGGGGATAGGAGTTCTTCCTGCAGGAGACGGTCTAGCAATTGTTTTTGAATACATTTTTCAAGTATTTTGTTGATGGGAGATAAGATTGTTACAAGTCTAAAGCTATTAATGTATGTTGAATTTCCTCCTTTGCACAGAGGGATAATGTGTGACTTTTCATAGAGAGAGGGAATGTATGATTCCTGGACTGACCTATTTATACGGATTGAAACAGGATAGGCAATGCTTTTTGCTGCAGTTTTTAGGTACTCACTTGGAAGGTCATCAGCTGAAGAACAGCTTGATTTGTTTGAGTAGTCTTATAAAGGATGTGGTTAAATGTGGCTATTAGACAGGGTTGGGATTAAATGTTGAGGAATCCTTGGTTACAGATGCTATACTATCTAAAAAATAAAGTTGAACTGTAATGCAGTTTCATGGGGTGAATTATCGCGAGAGGGGTTTGGGTTTAATGTTTGGCCAGGATGTAAAATTTCTTTAATAGATGTCCAAAATTTTTTAGGGTTGTGTTTAGTTTTATTCTAAAAGTTATTAAAGAATAGCTTTTTGTTTTCATTTATTTGCTTTTTAGTATGATCGTAAAACATTCTGAAGTTTAAGATATTTAGGTGTTTTATATTTCTAACATTCTTTCCATGCTTTTTCTCCATCTTGCAT
The DNA here is from genome assembly GCF_019279795.1 of Protopterus annectens. Classification (NCBI taxonomy): domain Eukaryota; kingdom Metazoa; phylum Chordata; order Ceratodontiformes; family Protopteridae; genus Protopterus; species Protopterus annectens. Next base: position 1,843,928,145 of record NC_056735.1, read on the forward strand.
TAGCATTCTACTCTTTTTTTTTTTTTTTTTTTTTTAGCCAAATTGCATTATTTTAGTCTTTTCGTTCTAGGAGGTGCAAGGCTATGTAGCATATTTAGAAAAGTTGTATTGAATTCATTTACGGCATCAGCTAAGGGGAACATTTTTAAGAAGTTCCAGTTAATATATGACAGTGTAGCAATGAACATTTCTGGGTTAAACATGGAAAGGTTGCATGTTGTTTTATAAATACGCTGTTTAACTGGATGTGTGAGATGTCTGGTCACACAGTTTGGGGGATGATCACTGAGAGAGTCTGAAATTGTACCTGTAGCGGATTATTTGCTAGGATCTGATACCAGGAACAAGTCTAATAGGGAATTTGATGTCTTACTATCATGTGTGGAACTATTATTTAGTTGTGTGAAACCATACAAGTTCATGCTAGATGTAGGGGAGTTGCAGTTTATGTCCAACCAACTTACATTCACAACACCTAGTAGTATTTTTTTCTTGTGAAAACATTATGGATATCCAAATTAGGATATCTTCCAGTATAGCTATATTATCACCAGGAGAGATGTAAAGGACACTAATATATATTTGTTTATAATTGCTTATTTTGAGGAAAGGAATAAGAAGCTTTGCTGAACTGAATTTTGGTATTGGATTGCTGTTAGGGGAAATATGGTTAAGTGTTGGGAAATATTAACTCAATACCAACACCTTTCCTCTTTATACATACATTACGGATGATATTATAGCCAGGAGGTATAACTTCCGAGTCGTTTATGCTGGGTTTAAACCAAGTTTCAGTTACAGCGAGAACATCAGGATTAAGTTGGGTAATCCAGGCATGTAATTCAGCAGTTTTATTTCTTATGTGTCTATCATTTATTGCAGCAAACATCAGATCACCAAGGTTGGGTATTGTCTGTTGTCGGGTTAAAAGAGTGTGGGGAGAGTTACCTTTGTGTTCATTGTGATAGGTGGGGCAAATATTAGGGTGTATATCTCCTCCTAGAAGGATTTTTGTATATTGGGGAATTATACACAAGTGTGATTTGGACAGGATTCTTGCACTTAATTTTGTTTTGTTTGAGTTGAAGTGCAGTTATCAGTCTATATTTGGAATAAAGGTGAGGGACAATACTGAATAGATTTGCTGCAATATGTGGAGAATGTAACGAGGAAGTACAGATAGGTGGTTGGGACATAGTTGGAGAGACATTACTAAGTCATGATAAGAACAAAGATGGCACAGTAGGAAGAGAAGAATCTGTATTTTATAGATGTCAGGTAGTGGGTAGTAGCAATGAAGAAGGAAATAAGAAGCTGAATGAGCAGTAAGAGATACAAGAGATGGTGGATTCTGAATGCTGGAAGAATACAGACAAGGAGCTCTTTTAAAGAAGAGAGTTAGGTTGTCCCGGTATCTTCTCTAGAATGTAAGGAATACAGGGATATGAAAGGCTACAATATGATGATATGGTCAAAATAAGAAGAAATGAGGGTTTATTTGGGAAAAGTATAAGATACAATGTGGAACAGACAGGTGCTATTATGGAGGGTTGTAATTATGAATGGATATAGTGCAAAGCAGCATAGGGAGGGAGAAACATAGCTGGGAATGGGGCTAAAAATTAAACTGAGATAGGGAAGTAGGAAACAAGAAATAGAAGTGTATGTATAGAAGTAGTAAGGTCATTTGGAGATGATTTTGGAATAAGAGTCACAAGTGAAACGGGTATGTAGAAAGAATGATAATAGTGTACGAGTGGAGTAGAGTGGTAGGGTTCCTATCCTCGGATCAAATTAAACTGAGATCAATCAGTTTACAGCCAGTACACAGCAATTAACAAATACATCCCAAATTAAAACTTTTTTTTCTGTCATTTCTTGAGGATAAATAACTGGCATATACTGTATAGTATACTCCCCAAGAAAAAGTGGCTAACTTAGTAAGAGGTTCTTAGAGTGTACAGACTATTCACTCAGACTTTCAATCACAGAGCAGGCATGTATTTTACTAATTAAGTTAATACACAGTAAAGTTCTTCATGATAAATGTGCTTACATTAAACAACCACATATACATTATACAATGACAACATAGGGGTGCTTAACTTTTAGTTATGTACTCACCATAACTTCAGATGTTTGGGATCCATCTCGCCTACATTCTGTACTGATGGGTTTGGAGCCGATCCCTCGGCTCCGACTCGGCACGCTTATGCTATAGAGCGAGGCCTCTTATTGGCTGAGCTATCTTTATCCCAGGATGCACCACCACTAATCCCCCAGATCTTGTTTGTCCGCATTCATGCACAGATGCACAACTTGTTTATATAACATTGTTAGATGTTTCAAGATGAAACAACAGGATTCGGACCTTCTGATATCCTCTGATCTCCAAGGAAGGGGAAGGAGGGTGGTTAGTTAGGAATGAAGTAGATGGATCCCAAACATCTGAAGTTATGGTGAGTACATAACTAAAAGATGTTATGTGATCCTATCTCGCCTACATTCTGTACTGATGGGACAGCGTCCCTAGCACCTAAATCCCGGTGGCTCATTGGAAAACACTCCTGAGCACTGTGGAACCAAATGAAGCTCGTCCTCTAGATGCCACATCTAATTTGTAGTGGGAAATGAAGGTGTGCGGGAAGACCATGTAGCCATAGCACAAATGTCACTAATAGCAAGCTTAGAATGAAATGCTATCGAAGTAGCCATAGCCCTTGTAGAATGAGCCTTGACAGAGGTGGTAAGCTCTTTGTTGGAATAAAAATAAGCTTGAGTAATACAGTCCCTGATCCATTTGGCAATAGTGACCTTTGTGACAGCTTTGCCCAATTTGTTATCTGCAAAGGATACAAACAACTGATCTGTTTTCCTAGTTTGTTTGGTCCTGTCTAAATAAAAACGTAACTGTCTGTGGACATCTAGTGTGTGGAATATGAACTCCGCTTTGTTAGAGTATTTTGGGAAAAAAACTGGAAGCTCTAACGATTGTTGTAAGCAGAAACTAGAACAAATGTTAGGGACAAAGGAAGGATTTGGCCTGAGGGATACTCTTATCTTTGTGAAAAACCAAGTACGGGGGTTTTACAGACAAAGCTTGAAGCTCTGAAACTCTTCTGGCAGAAGTAATTGCCACCAGAAAGGCCGTCTTCCATGATAGGAACTTTATATCACATGTAGCTGCCGGTTCAAAGGGGTAAGAAGTCAAGGCGCGTAACACTATATCGAGATCCCATGGAGGTGCAGGATGAGAAATCGGAGGTCTTCATAGAGCAGCACCTTTCAAGAAGGTCTTACACAATCTGTTGCTCATTAAAGGTGGGTCTATGGATTCATGAAAATTAGAGATTGCTGCCAATTGTACCTTGATGGTAGAAACTGAAGAGCTTTGATTGAAAAGAGAAGTCAAAAACTTTAGTACCTCTGCTACAGGAATAGAAATGGGGTCCAGGCCCCGGAGTTGAGCCCAAATAGCAAATCTTTTCCATTTGCTAGAATACAGTTTCTTGGTAGTCGACTTATGGGCCGAAGATAATATGTGTACAACATCTGGATCCAATGTATGACTCCTGACTATCGTTGGAAGAGGAGGAGCCAAGCTGTCAATTTCAAGGTGTGTAGGGACCGGTGGAATAGTCCCGACCGGTGAACAAGTAGGTCTGGGATCTGATCCAGGAACCATGGACCTTCCAGAGCATGTCTCCGAAGATAGGGGAACCACACTTGACGAGGCCAGTAAGGAGCAATTAAGATCATTTTGCTCCCCAAGAGAGATGCCTTTTGAATTACTCTGGGAAGGAGAGGAATTGGAGGGAAGGCATAAAGCAAGCCGGTGGGCCAAGGATGGACTAATGCGTCCATGGGGCTCTTCCCCGGAGCCGGGGTTAGGGAGAAGAACTCTTTGCACTTTGCATTCAAAGGAGTCGCGAAGAGATCGCAACACGGAACTCCCCATTCGCTGAAAATCTGACTTGCAACTGTCATATTCAGAGACCATTCGTGAGGAGAGAGAATGGTCCTGCTCAATCTGTCGGCTATCACATTGGACTTGACCGGTATGTGAGTAGCCACTAGGAATCGTTTGGTGGAGACTGCCCATTCCCAAACCCCCATGGCTTCTCTGCAAAGAGGATAGGATCTGGTCCCTCCCTGTTTGTTCAGGTACCAAACAACTGACATGTTGTCTGAGTGAACGGCAATCACGCCTTGAGGGAGATAATCGTGGAGGGCTTGAAGGGACAGAAGCACTGCTCTCATTTCCAAGATGTTGATATGAAGCAAAATCTCTTCCGGATGCCATTTGCCTTGGACTGACCTGCCCAGGGAATGCCCCCCCCCCTCCCCCGTCTGGGAGGTGACCGTGGTCAAAGTGGCCGCCGGAGGAGGTAGAACAAAGGGTCGTCCCTGATCCAAGTTGGAGGGCACTAGCCACCAGCGAAGGTCCCGTCTGCAAGATTCCGTGATCCATACAAGGTGGTTGAGGGGGAGTTCCTGAAAGGACCACTGAGCTGAGAGGAGCCACTGGAGAATCCTCATGTGCAGCCTTGCCAAGGGGAGTAGTAGAACCATGGCAGACATGGATCCCAATAGCTGCAGGACCATTCTGGCTGGGGCTTTGGACCTGGGAAGTAAGGCTCTCACTTGATTTTTTATGGTTTGAATTCTGTCTGTAGGTAGATAGACCCGCATTTGGTTTGAGTCTATCTCTACCCCTATGAATCTTATTCGTTGAGATGGCCGCAACACAGACTTTGGCCAATTGAAGGTGATTCCAAGGGAATTGCCCAGTGATATAGTGTCTTGTAGGCTCCACAGAAGTAGATGCTTGGAGGTGGCAGTTAGGAGCCAGTCGTCTAGATACGGAAACACCTGGAATCCTAGACTTCTCAGGTGAGCAGTCACTACTGCCAAACACTTGGTGAACACCCTGGGGGCTGTGGTGAGACCAAAGGGCAGCGCACGGAACTGAAAATGACTGCCTCCTAGGCTGAAGCGCAGATGTCTCCTGGACGCTTGATGTACCATGATATGATAATACGCGTCCTTGAGATCTATGGAGCACATCCAAACACTTTTCTCCAGCAAAGGGAGAATGGTTTGTAGAGTGACCATTCGGAACTTGGACTTTCTGACTGAACGGTTTAGGATACTGAGGTCCAAAATGGGTCTCAGGTCCCCGTTTTTTTATGGCACCAAAAAGAATCCTGAGTAAGTCCCTAATCCGATCTGGTCTGCGGGGACCGGTTGGATGACTCCTTTTTGCAGCAGCTTTGAAATTTCTGAGGCTGCGGTATCCCGTTGACTGGGTGGCGGGTCCGGGATTTTTTTGGACTGAGGAGGGGGGTGAGAGAATGGGATGGAGTAACCTCCGGCGATAATCCGAAGCACCCATCGGTCCTGAGTGATCCCTTCCCAGGCCTTCAGGTGCTTCGAGAAACGTCCCCCGACTGGCTCCGGAGCAGCACAGCCGGGCAATCCCTCAGGGACTATGAAAGGCTGAAGAGCCACGAAAGGACTCGCGGTCTCCAGTGTTGCGAGGGCCTCTGCCACCTCTGGGACGGCGTCTTCCAGATGAATTTCCCCCTCCTCTGCGTCTGGAGGGGGAACCTTCCTGCTGAGAGGGGTAAGGCTTCTGAGATCTACGGAACCACATTTTCCCTCCTCTTTAGCCTTGGGATAAGGCCGAAAGGGAGTGGAAAATCATGCCCCATGGCAGTCAGAGTCTTACCTTCCTGTTCACAGCGGGTTAGTGTGTCTTTACCTTGGGACCAAACAGGGAGGACCCATCAAAGGGGCCGGCAAATGAAGACTTAAAGGCCTCCACTGAATGACACAGGCGGAGCCAGGCTTGTCTCCGTAGAGCAATGCCTGTACTGCGCTACTCGCCTTCGGCCGCATACGAAATGAGCCTCATGGACGAAGTTCGAAATGGACCACATTGTAGCCAGCTGAGAGCCAACCATCTGGGCCAGCTCCTCAGGCAGGTTACCCAAGAGGGTATCGGATAGTTCCTTAATCAGATCCCTCTGAAATCTCGTAAAGTGCATCAGGTAGTTCAAGGACCTCAGTGTAAAGGCCGCTGAACTAAGGGTGCGCTTTCTGCATCGATCCATGCTCCTGGACTCCTTATTAGGAGGATGGACGGACGTAGAAGCCTCTGCTACATCTTGCTGGGTAGCAGATGCCACCACCAAAGCATCTACAGCCACACCTTTAGTAAGGAACTCTCTATCAGGGGGCGCCGAGAGAAATTTGTTCGGATGAGCGGGCACCGGTTCCACAGAGTCTAGGTGTTCCCACGCCCTTCGACAGATCAAATCCAAGAGCTCGTCGAAGGGCGGAGACACCCAGGAGGCGGAGGGCTGAGCCCCGAAGGCCTTCAGGAACACCGACTCATCAGCAGAGGGAGGTTTGGACTGCCAGCTGCCTCGTTGTTTTAGGGCTTCCAGGATGTCTGCAAAGGAGACATCATCCGAGGACGACTTGGGGGACCCCTCTGCATCATCGAGGTCAGTGTCAGATGTCAGAGACTCATCAGGGGAGTCAACGTGCTTCCTCTTGCATGATCTCTTCCTGGGAGGTTCTTCCGAAGAGGCTTCAGAAGGACCTCCAGGAGGGGGAGAAACCCCAGCAGGGGTACCCTGAGGCCCAGGGGCTCCGCTGTCTAAAGACAGGGGGACTGCCAATGACCCAGTCTCCAAATGTAGGGAAGGAGCTGGGGAAACCGTGGAGGTAGCCAAGGAAGATTTGGCTAAAGCACTCCTCATAGCCCTGAAGGCGGGACCACCAGAATCCTGGGAGGGTCCCACCTTCATGGCCACAACAGTGGACGGTACTCCCGAACCGACGCACCAAGAGGGAGACTTGGGACCGAAAGCATCAATCCCAAGCCTCCCCAGGGCCGAAGGAAGAAGTCCGTACTGAACTCCGACCCAAGAGCCGGAGTTGGAGCAAGGGTCGGGCCCGACCCTAACACCTCCACAGGTTCCACCAGCACCAGCTCCAACAGTGCCGAAGCTGTTGGAGGAGGAATCACAGTAGGGGAGTGGACCATCGGCTCAAGCCAAATGGGCTGGAGCCGAAACCAGCTTTTGGAACACCGGAGACTGGAAGAGTCGAAGGAGCACCCTGTCGATGTCCGAATCAGACATCTTGGATGATCTCGAGGATACCGATCGTGCGAACCGATTTCTCCATCGGCTCCGAGGGCTCGGGACCGGCTCGAATGACTCAACAATTATCGGCTCCGAGGAAGGTTTCAAGGAAATTTCCCTCGGCCGATAAGGACTTCGCCCGAGGGGAAGAGTCTGAGCCGATAACCCTTATCGGCTCCAATATCAGTGGAGCCGACGAAGGTGACCCGCCTCTCGATGCCCCAGACCTCGGCTCCGAAACCAGAGGGGTCGAGGCTGGAGGCATCGAGGCAGACCGTTCCGACCTCGGCTCCGAAGTCCGTGGAGCCGATGGAGAAGTCTGCTTGGATTTTTTAGCAGTCGGTTCCGACTGACTGGTCGGAGCCGATGCTTTCTTCTTTTTAGAAGGAGACGGAGAGGAAGACAACGCCTCCTCGAAGGAAGGCTTGATTAATCCCTTGAGGATTAATTTGTTTTTCCTCTCCTGGAGGACTCTTGAAGAGAACGCGTGGCACACACTACACGACTCTTGCAAATGCTTAGCACCTAAGCAATAGACGCACGAGGCGTGGTCGTCCGTTATGGACATTTTGAAACCACACCTCATGCACTTCTTAAACCCGGAGGGTTTGTGTTCTTTCAACATAACCAAGTCAAAACACAGTTATCCACAACCAGAAAAATGGTTTGACACACAAGAAAAATATATCACTAGTTTAGTGTTAAATTTTTAAAGTAAAGCCTTTTTTTTTTTTTTTTTTTTTAAACAAGACAACTTTCCACAAAGAAAAAGAGATAAAGAGAGCCAAGACCCTCTAACTTAAACGAGTACTTGACCCACACACAACCACTAAGGTAGTAGAAACTACAGGGGAAGGCCCCTCTAACTTAAACGGGAACCTTCCCTGACAGGAAATAACATGAAATCCTCAACTAAAATTACCAAAAACACTCGTATACAAAGAATAGCCATTAAAACAGCTTTTGGATTTGAATGAAGCAAAATACTGACAGGAAAAAGCCTAAATAAATAGTACTTAGCCCAGTCAAGTTGAGACCACGTCTAAGCTCTGTAAGCGGCAAACGAGATCTGGGGGATTAGTGGTGGTGCATCCTGGGATAAAGATAGCTCAGCCAATAAGAGGCCTCGCTCTATAGCATAAGCGTGCCGAGTCGGAGCCGAGGGATCGGCTCCGAACCCATCAGTACAGAATGTAGGCGAGATAGGATCACATAACATCAATTGTTAAGCATTCTTCTAGGCACTGTTAAGGTTGGTGTCTTAAACTATAGTAGTGCTGAACCAATATGTCGTTTAACCGTTATTTGAGTGTAATAACGGTGCTCCATGCAATACATTTGAGTTATTAGTTAGTGTAATAATGTAAATGAACACACAACAGAAATATCAGGAATGGTAGGTTAAAAAATATTCTAACCAGTATCTCATTTATTTATTTATTTCAGTTTGATGACTGGGGAAGTCCGCTGGGCCTAAAAAGAGACCATTTTCAGTGGAGGCCCAGGGAGAAAAGCTCCAGTAACAATGACAAACATATTAGCACATGCAAAGCATAGAAGTCCTACAGATTTATGCAGCATTCCACAGTAAAAAATCTACATTCTACAATAACAAAATATGGCAACTATAAGAGTCATTAACAGTTAATTACAATTGACATTTTACATTTCCACAATAATAGTAGTAGTAAAAATCTGGCAACAGTACAGTCTAAGGGTCATTAACAGTGAATTACAATTAAGGATGAGAAATTGTTGGAAATAAACTATTAACAAAATTTGCAGGTTAAGGAGGAGTAGGATGACAAATGATGTGGGTGCAGAGATGATGCATAGAGTTAGAAGGTGGGTTTTGATATAGGATGGTCCTATATAGGGAAGGAGCAAGGGCATTCCCACTTTGAAGATAGGTAGGAATGGAGAAGGGATTTAAAATTTAGAGTGGTTACGAGTATTTCTAAGGGATGGAGGAAGAGAGTTCCATAGTTTAGCTAAGGAGCAGGATAGCATATACTGTCCAGGTGGCCATAAAGGTTTGTAGATTTTGAGCAGGTTCTGATTTTCTGACCTAAGTGAGCGATTAGAAATACAGGGGGTTACGGAGGTGGAGAGAGAGGGACAGGAGGATGGGTTAAATATGAACTTATGGGCAGTGGTGAGTTTAAGGAGGTTCAGATAGTTGGGAAGCTCGAGCCATTGCAGTGAGTGAAGGGAGATGCAATGATGGGATGAGTTCCTAGAGTTGGTGGCAAAATTGCAGATTTTACTGTAGCAGGCTTCTAATTTGGTTTGAAGGCCGAGCTGAAGATTTGAGAACAGAGGAGCACCATACATTAGGGAGGGTAGAAGGTATGTGGAGACAAGGGTCTTTCTGGTGGAGGGGGTGAGATAACGGTTATGCCTATATAGGAGTCCTAATTTTTGGTGGGGTTTTTTTATGTTAGTTTGGATGTGGATATCAAATTTTACATGTTCATCAATAATGACTCAGAGCAGTTTGGTGTGAGGGACAGTGTCAATGGGGGTGTTATGATCTTGAAGAAGTTTTTATCAATGGGGGAATGTTTAGATGGAGAAAAATCATTAATTTGGTGTTAGTGGCATTAAGGGCTATATGGCTGTTTTACATCAAGGTTTCAGTATTTGAGAAAGCTGATTGGGTTATCTGCAGAAGGTCAGAAGGGGTGTCAGCTGAGCAGATGATTGTTGAATCATCTGCATACTGGATTAGTGTAGAATTGGAGATGGAGTGGTGAAAGTTGTTGATGAATATATTGAAGGACAGAACCTTAAGGTACCCCAGTACGGGTGCATAGAAAAGAAGAGGGGGAATGTTTCCATTTAACAGCCTGTTGTTTTTGGAGAGGTAGCTGGTGAATCAAGCTATGGTGGAAGGGGAGAGACTAAGGGAGGAGAGTTGTGATAGGAGTATAGGGTGGGAGATGGTGTTGAAGGCTTTGGAAAGGTCTAGGAACAGGGTTGATACAATTTTGCTGGAGTCACAAGCATGGTTAATGGACTCGAGGAAGGAGAGGAGTGCAGTGATGGTACTGTGGCCAGGATGGAATCCATGTTGTGAGGGGGTTAGGAGGTTGTTTTGGATTAGATAAGGCATCAGTTGTGAGTGAATACATTTTTTGCTGGAGTCACAAGCATGGTTAATGGACTCGAGGAAGGAGAGGAGTGCAGTGATGGTACTGTGGCCAGGATGGAATCCATGTTGTGAGGGGGTTAGGAGGTTGTTTTGGATTAGATAAGGCATCAGTTGTGAGTGAATAAATTTTTCCAGGACTTTTTGAGAGTTGGGAAATTATGGCAATAGGACGAAAATTAGTGGTGCCAGTGTTTTTACCACCTTTATGAGTAGGGATGATGAATGCTTGTCTCCAAAGTGAGGGAACATAAGATTCTTGGATGGACCCATTTATTATGATGGAGATAGGGATGGCTATGCTGTCGGCAGATAGTCTGAGGAAGGATGCAGATAAATTATCTGGTGCGTTGGAGTGTGGCTTCTTTTGGAGGAGTATTTTTATTATGTGTGTAGGCACAGGATTGAGGATGAAGGAAGAGATCAGAGGGGGAGGTATTGGGAAGTGGGGAAGATACTGGAGGGGAGCTGGAGAAGCTGGCAGTAAGCTTGACAATACATTCCACAAAGAAGGTGTTAAATAGAGAGGCTGTTTCTTGATCAGAGCAGTTAGGGTTTAGGCATGGGTTGTCTTTACTGACGGGATGAAGGAAGAAGGAGATAGTATTCCAGAATTTTCTAGGGTTGTTAGTATATACAGACTGAAGCATAGAGGGGATGTAAAGAGCAGCTATGCATATGGACTTGTGTTTGTTCAATTTTAAGAGAGTTATGGTTAATTCAGAGTTGGCAGATTTTGGAGTGGGGGTACTGTATGGGGTAACTGAGTAGGTGGAAGAGTCGATTATGACTACACCACCTCTGTTTTTGTTGGGCCTATCATTATGAATCACATGGTGGTCAGGTGGCAGGATTTCATTATCTTTTATGTGTGGTTTCAGCCAAGTTTCTGAGATGGCAACTATGTCTGGCTGGTTGTGGTTAAGCCGGGCATGTTGGTTAGGAATTTTATTACGGCAATTTTAGGTGTTAATTGTGGTAATGCAAATGATCTTGGGGGTATGAGGGGATGATGGAGGGGGAGAGGAGATGGATGGGAGGTTGGTGGGCCTGGGATTGGGGTGAATGTCAGTAGAAAGAGAGAGGGAGACATGATCTAGTATGAGGGCAATAAAGTCTAATGTGGAGGGGGAGTTTAAGAGGAGATAGGTAGAGTATTTGTTAGGGAGTGGAGGGTATGGTAAGTTAGAAGAGGGTATGGCAGGTAGTACTTTGTGTTTATATAAGAGGGTTATGTTTGATGGGTAGAGTTCATGGGTTATAGAGGAGGATGTAGTATATTGGTAGTTAGAGGTATAGTGTAGTGGAAGGGTGTAAGATGCGTAAGGGAGTTGTGTAAGGTATGTTAGGGTGTTAAGGAGTGCAATGGGTAGTATTAAGCTAAGGAAACGTGTTGGTGACAGATATTGTATTGATGGAGTTAATCACTTTAAGTTAGGTTTCAGAGTGTGTGGGAGAGGTGGTGTGTGATTTGATGAAAGATGGAGTGGGACGGGTTAGTAATAAATAAATGTCAAAGTAGTGGGGTGGGTGGGAATTAGGGGCAGGGTAGGGGAGCAGAGAGAGCCCAAAGGGTGAACGGAGTGGGCAGAGCCAATCTATGCTGAACTGCTGTGAAAACAAATCAGTGGAGTTCTATGGGACAAGTAACCACTAGAATAATTCAAAGAGCTTAACAGAAGTTATAATTAGAGGGATTTTAGATGCGATGTAGTGGCTGAGTGGGAACAGGAGGATTGGAAAGTAAAGTATGAGCGAGTCCTATAGTCAAAAGGAACAGGCAGAAATTAAGAGAAATACAAAAGTCAAGTCAAAAGAAGCAGACAGAAATTAAGAGAATTTAGACTAGGGAGATACTGTATTAAATAGACTTTTAACAAGGGAGGAGTGTAACTAACAATATGGGAGGGGAGTTAAAATAAGCTTATATGCAGCCTAGTTTAAACACTATGGCAGGGGTAGACAGAAAAAGGTAAGAATAACTTGGAAGTCATGGGGGATACAGTGCAGCTGTCAGTACCGACTTAGAGCTCAACCAAAACACTACAAGTACCAGTTTGCTTAACAAAGCAGTAGCTAATGCTACTGAAAGGATTAAAAGACAAAATTCAGTGAAGTTCAGTTGAAAATAAGTGTATGCCATTGTAAGCACCTGGATAGAAGCAGAGAAGCTGGGGAGGTGATCAACTAGTAGTCCAAAAGTTTTCTTAAGTTTATATTTTTGGAGGGTCCGCACTCTCAAGCATAGGGAGGGGAACAAATCAGACCCACTATGTAATCACGATGTACAGGCAATGGGAGCTTACAACACCAGGGACCGTAGCTGCTTAGTGTGAGCAACTACAATTGTGTACAATTATTTACAATTGTTTTCATTAAGCAGATGAGAATTAAGAGCCTTCCTGAAAGATGGAAAATTGTCTATTTGTCTTTACTGCTTCAGAAAAGGAATTCCAACAAGCTGGGGCAAGTTTAAAGAGTGATCTTTTGAAGGCAATAACAGTAAAGGGCAGCCCAGCAAGTGCAAGGGAGCTGAAATTGTGCAGAAGGAGAAGGGTTTTTAATGCACAAAGAATTAAAAAAGTGGAGTGCGATACTTTTGAGTCAATAATTTAAAGGTAAACGTATTGCAGACTGAAGTCCTGTCATTAAGAGGAAGCCATTTTCCTCTGTTGATAGTGAGACAATAATTTTCATTTCTATTCAAAAGATTAATAAGTCTGAATATTTGGTTTTCAGCATACTACAATTGCATAGCGATTTGGGATGAGCCAATGACAATGACTGGCAATCCATATAAGAGTCTAGAAGTAACACATTTATGACTATTGCACATTGGACTTCAACAATTAGAAGTTGAAAGATCTTAAAATACATTCTTACTTGAGCTAAGACTTTGGGGATTTAGATTTAAACACGTTTATGAAAAGAAAGATACTAGTCAAAAAGGAGACCTAGATATTTCTTTCTGTAATATGTGGTAGGGAAGATACTGAAGGGTCAGAAATTACAAAATGGTACCCAAGTTTTTGGCGAATACCAAATATCATTACAGAACTATGATTGATTGATTGTTGGGTTAGAGTGAAGAATGAAGCTAGTTCCAACTATAAAGTCATGTTAAAGTCCTTTTAAGTAGGCTGGGTGTTTTTCCCTTTAAGCAAAATATCATCTGCATAAAGGAAACAATTGGTGTGTGGGAGGTCATTTATGAAAAAAAGAGAAGTGGACGAAGAACAGAACCCATGGAAACACTTTTGTGAGATGTTCCTGAAATATAAGTGTTAAGTCCAATTAAAGACAGAAGGTATGACTGGAGAGAGAGAACTTCTGAATAATTGCAATATTAGAGAAACTTGTTTCACCTAGTTTGTGAAGCATGAGGGAATGGCTGACTGTATCAAAGGCCTTTCTAAGACTGAGGAAGATTTTCCCGTAAGTTTACTTTGTTCCATATTACAGTAGATTTGATATGTATGACAGAAGATAACTGTAGCTATGCTTAGTTGGGGTGTAATCCATGTTGTCCATTATTGAAACTGTCATACTTGGTGAAATCATTAAGAATTTGGTTATTTAGATCTTCTGGATAGTCAATTAAAAATCCAGTGGACAATATAGGGTTAACTCTCTGTACTGCCCACTAGATTTCTAATTTACTTTTTTTGTCTAACTTTTCAATAATAACAGCATACAGGATAGTGTCAAAGCCTTGTACAGGTAAAGATCAGTAGGGGACTGCTAGTGACCATTGTCCACAGCCTCTGAACTTTTCAAATAGGTTTACTGCATTCAGCAGACAGGATTTGCCTTTCACAAAACCTTACTGAGTGAGGTCTAGATCCATTAAGCTGCTTTTGTCTGCATAAATTAGTTCTGCTATGATATGTTTCATTGCTTAACATAACAGGCTGGTGGGCTTATAATTACCCGGGTGTCTAGAGGGGACACCCTTGTGTAGGGGATTCACAATGGCTGTTCTCCAGGCATCAGGCACAAACCCTGTGGATAGGCTGAAGTTGAACAGCTTACATAGAGGTTTAGATAGTGCTTGCTTGACACTAATGAGAATGCAGCCTCATATGTTAACTGGTCCAACAGTTTAGCATATGACTGGAACTTTAAGACTTATTTCAAGGTGATTTCAGTGGAAACTAAATTTTCAGAGACAGTGGTGCCAACAATGTGGGTAGGTGAGATAAACTTCACACAAACTTTGTCTGCTAATATAATGGCTCTAACCTTGAGACTGGAATGTGTGATACCACTTAGAGGATACAGAAGATGTTTTTCAGCGGAATTTGTTCAGATTCGAAGGGTGAGGAGTGACAGCAGGAAGATGTTATTATTCATCATCATCTTCTTTTGGCTGTTCCCTTTAGGGGTCGCCACAGCGGATCATCTGTTTCCATTTCTTCCTGTCCTCTGCATCTTGCTCTGTCACACCAACCACCTGCATGTCCTCTCTCACCACATCCATAAACCTTATCTTAGGCCTTCTTCTTTTCTTGTTACCTGGTAGCTTCATCCTTAGCATCTTTTTCCCAATATACTCAGCATCTCTCCTCAGCACATGTCCAAACCAATGTAATCTTGCCTCTCTGGCTTTGTCTCCAAACCTTCCAGCCTGGGCTGACCCTCTAATATACTTATTCCTAATCCTGTCCATCCTCGTCACACCCAGTGCAAATCTTAACATCTTTAACTCTGCCACATCCAGCCCCAACTCCTGCCTTTTTGTCAGTGCCACTGTCTCCAACCCACATTACATAGCTGGTCTCACTATCCTCTTGTAGACCTTCCCTTTCACTCTTACTGGTACTCGTCTGTCACAAATCACTCCTGACACTTTTCTCCACCCACTCCATTCTGCCTGTACTCTCTTCTTCACCTCTCTTCCACACTCACCATTACTCTGAACTACTGATCCCAAGTATTTAAACTCATCCACCTTCGCCACCTCTACTTGCATCCTCACAATTCCTCTATCCTCCCTCTCATTCACACACACATATTCTGTCTTAGTCCTGCTGACCTTCATTCCTCTTCTCTCTAGAGTATATCTCCATCTCAAGAACTTGCAGACCAGAATGAGCCAGAGACAGGGAAAATGTGTCTTGGGGAGACATGATGGGAAGAATTAATACAGAAGAGGGGAAAGACCTTAACTCATTATATCTGAGTGACGATTCCAGGTGCATTTGCAGTTAACTCTCATTGACGCCTCTAAGCATCAAATATTGCTTGTTCATATTTGTATCAAGAATTCCAAAACCATGCTGTGTACAAGGTTTTACATGATTTAATCTTAAGGCTTACATAATTGCAAACTCAAACTGTATTAATATTTGCCCTCTGTCTAGTCCTGGTAAATAGATATTAACTGTTGTTTTTTATGATATTATTTTATATAGATATAATTTTCACATTTTTCTAAATATCTCAACAGCCAAATAACACAGACAGAACTATTTAGCCTAATATGAAAGCTCTCAGTTAGATGAATGAAATGCTGCTAACATTATGTGTATAACTTGAGTGGTTGCTGAGATATTGTAAGTGGTCTACAAAATATTACAAGTGTAATAGCTACTGTGTTTGCTGTGACTTATAAAATTATGTTTAAGACTTAGAACCTAAAGAATAATACCACTGTAAAAATAGTTTGTGCTGAAGAGTTTGCCATTCACACATCTTTCATAACCCCTATGGTTCCAAAGATATGAACATCTGTTTGAAATGCGAGCATGTAATTTGATTTCATCAAAAGGCTTAGGCTCTGCCCATTGGAAGTTACAGTGCAAACTTCCTGAGCTGCATCGGAGTGAATGAGTTAAGAGAAGGGCATATACAGAAGAAGTCAGAGAACAAAAAGAAGAGATGAGACAGAGGAAGAAAACAGAAGAAATGGAAAGAAAGTACTATGGATCTAGAATTCAGAATAAAGAAGAACTAGAAATGGACAGGTATGGAATATGGAACAAGAGAGTTGTGCCTGTAGGAATCGAGGCACAAGACACAAGAGCTTTTATTTTGGTTAAAAAAAAAAAAAAAAAAGAGGCTTACTGTGACATTTTTTTTTGAGGCCACTGCAGTATTAGAAACTTTTTTGGGAGAATAGATATATTGTAAAGACTTTTTCATGAAACACAAAAAAAGTTAATATACAACTTCAGACAGAAATTGAAAGAGAAACTGTTTAAAAATGCTTACTAAAGAATTTTTGCAAAGAAGTGAAGGACATTTCTAAAGTGTTTTGATAATGGAAGACTTTGGATGGGTGCTTGGGACTGTAATGAAATTTTCAAAACGGTAAATGGAAACATTGCACATATTCCTAGTATGATTAATGTTGAAGGTCACAGAACTATTGCTAAGTATTTGGGACAACCAAAAAATTGTTTTTCTTTGTGGGAGGAAGGGACATTTTAAGTAACTGTGATAAGAAGAAATGTTATTTATGTGGGAAAATTGGTTATGATACTAGAAAATGTGAAAAAAATTATAAATGCAAACAAATAGGGCATTTATGGATGGATTTTCTAAAGAGAAAGGTTCCTGATTTAATATAGAGGGACAGGTTAGAGAAGAGGTACATAAGAGCAATTGCACCAAGAGGAACAAAAAGAAAGGGGAGAGTAATGACATTAATAAATGAGAAGAAAATGTGATTAATAAGGAAAAGGGGGGAGAGGGAAAGTAGAACAGAAGTTAGTGATCGAGAAGATACAGACTGGAAAATTGTTAAAAAGAAAAGTTTTATTGGCAAAAGAGCTAAAGACAGGAAAAGAAAATTCCAGGATGTAGATTTGAAAGTGAAAAAAAAAGGAAATGGATAAATAAATAATTGCAAATTAGGGAGAAAAGAAGCATTATCTATCAATGTTAATAGTATAATAAAATGTAGCAAGAAGGACTGGAGTGCTAGAATGGTGTAATATATGTGAGGTATATTTAATAGTATTAGAGTGTGTTAGAGGTTTAAATAATGAAGAAAGAGAATAGACAGACTTTATGGATAGCAGGTATAACATGTTCAGGGATAACTATAATATATAGGATGGGAATAAAAATGTTGGATTATATATTAGTTAAATTAGGAAGATCAATGTATTAGATATACTTATGTAATATGTAAATTAAAAGAGAAATTATTTCAAGAAATGCTAAACTATGTAACAGTAAATGTGGACATCATAATAACAGGAAATTTTAAATGCGACTTAAGACGTATAATTCAAAAAGAGACCAGATAAGAAAACAATGGAAGAAATAATAAAATGTGGATATTTACAGTTAAGGAACTTGAAAAAAAGTACATATAGAGAGAAAAACTGAAAAGAAAAATAGATTGTTTGATATCTAAACCTATAAGAACTGTGACAGAAAATGCAGTAGAAACAGTTTTTTTCAGATAATTTGACTGTGTGGATAGAAACAGAACAGAATAAAGAACATATAAAAATTGTGAGAGCAATAAAAAGAATTAATGAAAATGAGTGGTAGAAAAGATACAATAAAGTTATGGAAAGATTATCCGAGTATGGGAGACATTTATAATAACTGGTCAGAATGGTGGATAATATTTAAAGAGAAATAGAATATATTTAAATTGGGAAAATAGAAAAATAAAAAGGAATATAAAGAAACACAGAAATCTGTTTTATATAATCTGGACAGAAATGAAAGAATATTTATTAAAAGAATAAAAAAAATAAAGATTTATTGTATAAATAATTTACAGATTTTTATTGCATAAGTAAATAAAATAAATTAGATTTATTTTATAAGCTACTGTCTTCCTTCTCAGAGAAGAACCTGTAGTCACTACATCAGACCTTGATATTACAGGAGCTCTGCCACAAAGCCCTACTCCTACATCTTTACTGAGAATGTTGTCATTGTATAATAACCTGTGATCACTACATCTGACCACAATACTGCAGTAACACTGCCATAAGGCCCTGTTCCTACATGTTTACTGAGAATTTTGTCATTGTGTAACAGCCTGTGATCACTACATCTAACCTAGATACTGCAGGAGCTCTGCCACAAGGCCCTACTCTACAAGTTATACATGCCTGCTCTGTGATTAAAACTCTGTGAAACAGTCCATGCATTCTAAGGACCTCTTACTAAGTTGGCCACTGTTCCCTTTTCTTGACCAGTAGAATATACTGCATATTCTAATTACTTAGCCTCAGAAAATGACAGAAAACCTGTTTTCCTTTGTAAATTGCTTTGTACTAGCTACACCGACTGTTCTTAGTTGTACTTTGAACCACATCATCTTACTGCTTTTGTCAAAACAAGTAATTAGAAACAAATATGTATTACTGTCCTTTACTTCCCTTCTGCTGACAATATGGCTATACTGGAAGATATCCTACATTTCCAAAAGAAAAATATTACTAAGCAATGTGAATGTCAATCGACTTGACAAAACTCTAACTCCCCTACATCTAGCATGAACTTCTTGTATAGTTTCACACAATTAATAGCCCCACACATTATATCAAGACATCAATTTCCTTATTAGACTGGATCCTAGTATCAAACCCTAACAGATACACCACCACAGGTACTCGGTGATCATCTACCAATCTATACGACTAGACATCTCACACATCCAGTTAAAAAGCATATTTATAACACATGTAACATTACTGATAGAATTATATAAAGTAAAACTGGTTTTCTCTTATAAAAATGGCATGCATGTGATTTGGTAAAACTACTTTTCTCAAGGTAGCAGCCTGTATTGGTAAAACTGCCATCTCTCAGTGACAGTGTGATATTTTTTTAGGAACAGCATAAAAAATACAGAGCCAGCAAACACAGGAAGAAACAAGAATGTGCTGGCATGACATACTGTATTTCTAAATGATTAGCTTAACAGAATGTGCTTGTGTAAAACAAAAAGTATTATACTTCTGACTTCAAAGTAACAGAGGTTTGGTAATCATAACAACAGTGTGATATTTTTAGAAGTAGAATGCGATACATTGGTTCAACAGAATGTGCTTGTGTGGAACAAAAATATTATACTTCTGAATGTTTTGTAGCAAATGGTATTAACAACATTTAATGAAACATCAAGCTAAAGGGAAAGTTACAAAGTTACAACTATCCTATCAAAGAAAGGACATTTTGGCATGAGCATGGCTAACACAGCAGAAAAGTTACAGACTATCCCATCAGTGAAAGAACATTTCTAAAAGAATATTTTGGCATGCTGAAGAACTGGTTTTCTCTGGTTTGAGATAGGAATGCAGACAAAGGCGACTTCAATACAGGAAAAGAATGTTTTCATCAAGGACAAAGTTTTAAAACTATAAAAGTGGTTGTAAAGGTGGAAATGTTTGGTAATCTGAGTCAGCTGAGGAAGTGCAGTGTGTCTGACAGTTGTATCTGTGTTACAGAGAAAATGTTTATAATCTCACAGTAGTGCTTGGTTGGCTTGCTTCAACAAATCTGTCAGCAATTATGAATATGCAGCTGTACAATTTGTGTGCTACCTGCTGTTAATTTCAATTTAATAATGGCAAGCCAGCCAGGATAGACAAATTGCATTTTTTTCTGCAGACTGGGACATATCAAGCAAGACTGTGTATACTACAGATAAATGGAAAAACAGGCAGATACAGAAAGGAGTATTTGCAAGGGCCTCAGAAAAAAAAGAAGTAAAAAAGAAAGCAAAAGTTGCAGGATGATAACATAGAGGGTCAAAGTGAACTGAGTGTTAATTAACAGTGCATGACAATACAAGTTAGAGAAAGAATTTCAGACCTTATGGGCAGAGACAAAAACAGACTATGGAAATTAAAGTTCCAATTACAGAGGGAGGTGCAAAGGATGACATTACCTTTGAAAACCAACAGTATGTCATCACTAGATTAAGGTTTTCAGAACAGCCCTGTCATTTTTCATCAGATAGTAGAGGCATTCTTACAGGATGTCAGTAAAGATGACAAGGTTATTCATTATATTAATGACACTGTAATACAGTCAGAGACTGTGAAAAAATACATATCACAGCTGAGAAAATTATGAGACAGTTTCAAGAGGCAGGTTTCAAAGCAAACAAAGAAAAAATACAGTTCCTGTCAGAAAAAAGTAAAATTTCTAGGAACCATTACCAGACCGACAGGGAAGACTCCTTATCAGGGAAGGGTGAGAGGTGTTCTGCAACTGCCAAAGCCTTTGACAATTATGAATTTGCGTTAAGCAGATCAAAAAGAAGAGTTGACTCTACAATGGAGTCACACAGAGAAAAAGGCATTTAAAATGTTAAATCACAAGTTGGCACAGGAAACAGAGGTAATAGCTCCCACAAATAAATTATCTTACTATTATCACGTTAATTAAGCAGCAGCAGGAAAAGACACTTTCAGTGATATTACAGTTGTGGACATAAGAGGCATCTCAAAAAATGGACACTAAGTTAAGACAGATTACTTTTTATAAACAGAAGTATTACTCCTGTAGAAATAGGATATCATCCTTGCATTAAACAGTTTTTGGCCATTTACTGGGGAATAAGACAAAGTATTTGATGATGTTCTCGGGGGTTACAGTTCAAACTCCACGTTTGAGGATCAAAACTTTGCTAAATGATAGTGAGATAAAATCACTGAAGGGATTAATCAGACATTCCTACAGTGTATGCGGATGGTGCACATTTCTGGAAGGATGGGAAGTACTACACTGGGTTTGCAGTAGTGACATTACAAAAGGGAGACAAACCAATTAGGGTTAGGTTACCAGGATACATGTCAGCACAAAGGGCTGAGCTAGAAGCTGTACGATATGTTCTGCAGCATTTACATCCAGCATTAATTTACAGTGACAGTGTTTAAGTAGTAAATTCTCTGAGACTACATATGGCAACGTGGGCTAGAAGAGGGTTCACTGATAGTGCAGAACTGATTAAAAAGGTACAAGTTGCAGGGAGAGTTCAGTATTTTCAAGTTAAAACAAAGCATCAAGACCTGCAGGAAGTATACCAAGAAATAGCCAAAGAGCAAAGTAAAGGAATTAATTGGACCACTGGCCCTAAGAGTACAGAATGTAAACTAAACGATTTGTTACAAGTTAGTAACAGGAATAGAGCTGTGATAAACAAATAAGCTAGATGTTCCAACCTTAAAATAAGGACAGTTCCAAAAGGAAATGTATGTATACAACAGACAGGATCAAAACCAGTAGGGGTCAGTGAATGCAATATCACAGTAGCTAAGGAATATAACATTCGCAGGAAAAAAGTATATAAATGGCTTCCTATGGAATGGGAAGGAACCTGTTATGTAGGGTGTGTAACACCATCAATGAGATTAACTAAAGAATTACCTGAAGGTATTAGGAAACAGTATTGGTACATTAGATGAATCATAGACCTACAGTCATGACATAAATGCAGCAGAAGCAAAACGGTCTTTATGCTCTGATCAACAAGGAGTGCTGTACTTGTATTCCAGACAAGAGATAATCCATAAAGAAACATTTAGGTAAAATACAACTAGTATCTGAAAAGACTAGAAAGACATGGAACAGTGACTGAAGTGATTGGTTAAATGGGTTATTTTCAAAATGCTGAAAAAATGCTCTTATAGTTTCATTGCTACAGTAGCCATTATTTTCAAAATGCTGAAAAAATGCTCTTACAGTTTCATTGCTACAGTAGCCATTATTTTCTTGATCATAATAATGTGCATGTGTATTAAACTTTGCATTAAACGACTGTTAATCAGGTATCTACAGTAACTAGCATAGATGGTAAAAAGTAATATAACCAATGCAGACATTATTTTTCTGTAAGATTTAAAGTTTGATTTACATTTTTAATTATTTTTTTTTTTGGTTTTCAAAATAAAAAGGGGGAAGTGATAGAATTATATAAAGTAAAACAGTTTTTCCCTCATAGAAATGTCATGCATGTTATTTGGTAAAACTGTTTTTCTCACAGTAACATCATGTACTGGTAAAACTACTGTCTCTCATAGTGTCAGTGTGATTTTTTTAGGAACAGCATAAAAAAACACAGAACTTGCAAATGCAAGAAGAAATAAGAATGTGCTTGCATGACATATTGTGTTTCAAAATGATTAGCTTAATTGAACGTGTTTGTATAAAACAAAAAGTATGACACTTCAGATTTCACAGTAACTGAGGTTTGGTAATCATAACAGTGTGATACTTTTAGAAATAGAATGTCATGCATTGGTTTAACAGAATGTGCTTGCATGGAAAAAAATATTACACTTCTGAATGTTTTGTAACAAATGGCATTAACAACAGAGGCTTGTTGAAATATCCTAAACAGTTGAATGCACACAGATATTCAAGCTAAAGGGAAATGGCTAACAGCAGAAAAAAAAGTTACAACTATCCTATCAATGAAAGGACATTTTGGCATGCTGATAACTGGTTTTCTCTGGATGAGCATGGCTAAAACAGCAGAAAAGTTACATACTATCCTATCAATGAAAGAAAATTTCTGAAAGAACATTTCGGCTTGCTGAAGGAACCGTTTTTCTCTGGATGATATACGAATTAGACAAAGAAAGCTTTAATACAGGAAAAGAATGTTTTTGTCAAAGACAAAGTTTTGAAACTATAAAAGTGGTTGTAAAGGTAGACACTGTTGTCAGCTGAGGAAGTGCAGTGTGTCCGACAGTTATATCTGTGTTATAAAGAAAATGTATATAATCTCACAGTGGTGCTTGGTCGACTTGTTTCAATAAATCTGTCAGCAATTACAAACATATAGCTGTACAGTTTGTCTGTGTGCCCCCTAGTGTTAATTTCAATTTATCAATATCCAAGTTTAACCGAGAAATGTTCATTACTATACTATCATATAGTAACTGGAACTTCCTAAAAATCATCCCCTTAGACAAATGCTGTAAATTAATTAAATACAGCTTATCTAAATATCCTAAATAGCCCTGCACCTCCTAGAAGGAAGGCAATAAAAAGAAATAATACAATTTGAATATCCAAAAAGAGTAGAATGCTAATGCAGGCTAGAGAAAAATCATGGGAAGAATGGCAAAAATATAAAACACCTCAATAGTTTACAAATTTTAGAACACTTCACAATCATACTAAATAGTAAATAAATGAAGACAAAAACTATAACAAACTTCCAGAATAATAAACACAACCCTAAAAAAAATTTGGACATCTATTAAAGAAATCTTAGATCCCAGCCAAAAACTCAACCTAAATCCTTCTCCCGATAACTCAGGTCTATATTAGTTTCAGCAAATACCTTTCCGTCGACCCAAATTCAGTGAAAATCACTTCCGCAATTCACTGAGTTTTCCAAGGGCAAGGAAGTAGTTGGCCAACTACACAACTTTGCCCTTCTCCCTACTGCAGTGCAATCTCAGAGTTGGTATATATAGTTTGGGGGGTGGGGGTCACAGCCCCCAACTTGGGTGAGTTTGATTTAGTTAGTTGTTGGTTGTGTTGTGCTGCGAGGCAACCGTTTCATTGCCTTTGGAAAATATAGTGAATCACAGAAGTGATTTTCTCTGCTTATGGGTCCATGGAAAGGTGTTCGGTGAAAACAACTTTCATTGAACTAATACAGACCCGATAACTCACCACTTGAAACTGCAATAAAGTTAAACTCTTATTTTATAGTAGGATAGCATCTCTAACCAATGATTTCTTAACATCTAATCCCAACCTTGCCCAACAACCAAATATCACTATATCCACTTTCACCTTCAAACCTGTACCCACATCCTATATAAAACTACTCAAACTTAAACAGTGCTCTTCTTCAGCTGATGACCTTCCAAGTGAGTACCTAAAAATAGTAGCCAATAGCATTGCCTATCCTGTCTCAATCCTTATAAAAAGGTTAATCCAGGAATCCCACTTTCCCTCTCTTTGAAAAAATTCACACATCCCTCTGCACAAAGGAGGAAATTCAACAGACATTAATAACTTTAGATCAATAGCGAGCTTATCTACACTGCTGGAATACTTGAAAATGTATTAAAAAACAATTGCTAGACTATCTCCTGCAGGAAAAACTCCTATCCCCTACACAACATGGCTTCCGTCCTTCAAATAGTACTAGCACTGCCTTTCTAATCTATATAGATCTGTCAACAAAACTAGAGATAACAGCAAACTAGTCTCTTCCTTACTTCTAGACTTGTCTAAAGCCTTTGGCACAGTTTGTCACAGCAATCTTCTACTTCAGATGACCTCAGCCTATCCTTCTGTGGTTCAAAAGCTACCTGTGCAATAGCCATCAGTCAGTAAAATAGAACTTCATGCTCTATCCTTACCTTCTGGTCACCACTGGTGTACTACAAGTCTCTATTCTTGGTCCCCTCCTCTTTAATGTTTTTACCAATACCTTCTATACATCCACACAACAGGCTACCCTAATACAATACGCAGATGATTCCACTCTCATTTGCACATCTGACAACATGGTACACCTCCAAAAAATTACTCAGGAAGCTTTAACAGCCACTGAAACATGGCTTCATAACTCACAACTCAAGATCAACCTAAAAAAGACCAAACTACTACTCTTTCCCCAAATCCCACTCTCATGAAAAAAAAAAAAATTTAAAGTCCTCTCTCTTGATAACACAACCATTGAAGTCACTTCTCATAGCAAATTACTATGGGTGACAGTGGATGATAATCTTACATTTGACCTGCACACACAAAATTGCATAAGAAAAACTCCTCAAATCTGGGTCTATATTAGATCACTGAATGCTTAAAAAAGCGAATGGTGATTAATCGGCCCTATGTAAGCGAAAGCTTACAATCTCGAACTGTCAGAACAGGGATTTTTTCCAAGGGAAAAACAAATCGCTGTTCCAACAAAAAAATAAAATAAAAAACAAAACACTTTACACATTACATTAAGTGGGGGGCTGCACCCCCCACACCCCCCCCTACTTAAATATACCAACTCCGAGACCACACTACAGTGCCGAAAATGGCTAAGTAATGAAGCAGCCAAGCAAATTCTTTCCCAGGGAAAGAATTTGCTTAAAAGCTGCTTCGATATTTTGCCATTTCAGTCTTTTAAGTTCGACCAAGATGCATTTGAAAGAATGCACCTTCAGTCTTCTAATAGGAACCCTCAAAAACTAGGGCTACTTTACAGAGCCAAAAACGTTCTCACTGAACGCAACTAAAATTACACTTCCACTACTTACCTCCTCCCCACAAGCCTTTACGGAACTCCCATCCTGTCTAATCCCCAGTCTCAAACAAAATCAAAACCTGAGCAATGCTGCAACTAAGTCGCTAAATTTGCATCAAATACCTTTTTCAGATCCCACCACTGTATAACACTAAAAAGCCTAAATTGTTTAGAAATGTCTCATCAAGTAATATATACACAGCTTCTTACCACCTATAAAATTATCCAGCATCCATCTGCCTGCCCAGTACTAAAAATCATTCTACACAACTATGTTCCCATTTGGTCATTATGTTCCAATGACCAAAAACTCCTGCCTGTCTACAAACTTCTCATATCTGCTGGGAACTGGCTGTACTCTTACAAGGTTGCCAAGGCCTGGAACTCCTTACCTGTATCTATCAGGTCAATACTCTCCCTCCCATCTTTCAAAACCACTCAGACTTCCTGGCTAAAATTTGGCTCTGTTCTTGGTCAAAACCAGAATAAACTATATCCATAAATGTGAACAAGCACACTTTCTTTCTTATTTTAGTCAGACTGATATCTTTGACAATGTACTCAGTAGCATATAGGCTGCTCAGGGGAGATTTGTGCCTGGCTTACAGAGCAATCTCTGACTCCATCACCCGATGAAGTTGCTGCACATCCGTAAGTCAAATGAGACTAGAATAACCTGCTCCAGTGACCTAAATCGATTTAAATAGGACATGCTGGACAGACAAATTCATTTCACAGAGGTTGCCACTTCTCTGGAATAGGCTACCAATTCATGTTAAGCAGAGCACCTCTATGACTCTGTTCAAAAGGAGCCTGGATGAATGGATGGGAAACCACAAATTCTTTCTGGGAATAGCTCCCACATCCCTCTTGGACAAGGGCAGTCATTATTAATAATAGTCTTAGGCATTGACTAGACTTTTTCTCTTGAACTATAATGGATGCAATAGGCTAGGCTTAAAACGACCCTCAAGTCAATAGCCTAATAACCTCCTATGAACCTATACTCCCTTACACTCCCTTCTTCACTTACTTCCTTACTTTTATCAAATTTTTTTCCCTGACTTTCTCTCTAAATATCATAAACCTATTTTCCCTCACTTCAGATTGTATTAGACTAACTTACCTTTAATTTCTCTATAAATGCTCTACAATTTCTCTAAATATTAAATGATCATCATAGAGCTTGTATCAATTCTTAACCAGTGTTTTTGTATTATGTCTAATTTGTTATAAAAACAAGGAAGTAGTATTGTCACATTTGAGTAAAAAAAGTAAAGGGAGAGAGTGACATAATATGAAAAATTAAAAATAAAGATGGAGAAGTTGAAAGAGAACAAAGGAATATTATGAATATTATAGTACAGTATATTAAAGAGATGGTGAAAAAACCAAAAAAATAATTGGAGGATGAAGCAGTTTACAAAAGAAATGAATAAAGAAATGGAAAAACAAATTACAATTATGGATTTAGAGAATGCAATGAATAAAATAAATAAATATTCAGCAGCAGGACAAGATTGTACAGGATATTCAATCTATAAGAATTTGATACAATGGCAGAAAGAAAATTTGGTAGCAGTATTTAATAAATGGTTAAATGATGGTATTTGTTATGCAGAAATATGTAGGGGTGTTATGAGATGTATATAGAAAAAGGGGAGAAGAATGAAATAAAAAATTGGAGGCTAGTAATGTTGAACAAGAGTGATTATAAGTTATTTTTGAAGATAATATAAAAAAGATTAAAACATAAATTGAGTTATATGATGGAAGAAGGCATGAGATTAATGGAAAAGGAAGCAATGGATTATTAATGATAATAAGTGAAATGGGTGCTATCAGAAATGAAAAAAAAACAATTAATGGTGGTTGATATAAATAAAGTATCCGATTCAATACAGCATGAAGCTTTATATGACATAATGGAAGAGTATAATTGTAGTACATGAATAAAATGTATGGGAGTCAGTCTATAAAAATACTACTATTAGAATTCTAGTAAATGGTTAGCTAAGTGAAGAAGCTAAAATGAATACAGGTTTAAAACAAGGATGTCCAGTGAATAGTATTTTGTCTGTAACGGTCATGAATTGTTTATTAAGAGAGATAAATGAAGAAATGAAAAAAAATAAGTATGTACAGGAAACAGGTATTTCATATTCAATTATGTCTCATGCTGATGATGCAATATTATCCCCAAAAGGAGAGAAAATGTACATAAAAAATTGCAAGAAGTTGGATTAACGATGAATAAGTAAAAATACAAAGGTTTTGGAGGATGAGGAACAATTAGGAGTAATACAATTTGGAAGGAAAATATATCAATATTAGGAACTGATTTTGGTGAATATTCTATGTTAAATGAACAAGGGGAGAAAATTTTGAGAGAATTAAAAGGACTTAGTATTATGTGAAACAGGTATACATGGTCACAAAAAAATTGAAGTCCAGTACCAAATTAAACTAATAAAGCCGTAAAAGGTACTCAGAAGAGACCCTCCAAAAATGAGCAGCACAGTAACAAGAAGAAGGTTTTATTGTAAGAAGCACAATACACAGCACATAAATGCCTTAACAAGATCACCAGCGTTTTTGTCAAAAGACTTCATCAGATGTGAAAACACAACTGAAAGCCTTGCTGACATTTATCCCAAAACCAAAACCAGACTCACTAATAAAAATCCTTCCCCAAAACCAACCAGAAAATGTTCAATTGAGATGCAATTCAATAAATGCTGACTGGCTACATATGACTGTTACTTGTGAAAAACTATCCTCATTTTGGAATAATTTTAAAATCTTTTGTAAGGTATTATGGAATGATAAATGTAACATTACTGACTTTCTTTTCTTATTTAATGTTCCGATTCCAGACAATGTACCTAAATCTCAAATGTGTATGTTGTGGTCAATTATAGCAGTAGCAAGGAAAGTTGTTACAAAGAATTGGGAAAATTGATACCGCTTTCTCTTCTAACAATGAGTTCATTCAACTAGCTAAATATTTATGTAAAAAAGAAAATGTTACCATAAAACTGAAAATAACAAATGTAACACATAATTTAATCACATGGGAGAAGTTGCAATCCTTACTAGAGAAATATTGATTGATTGATATCCTGCTGTAGATTTACATTTATAAAACTTGTTATGGACTATGTATATAGTTAATTATAGTTAAAATGTTAATGATTATTTTTTTAAAAACGAACATTTTTTGAAAAAAAAATATTCACATTAATAACCACAAATGACACCCATCTAAAAAATCAATTACCAATATTCTATTTAAATGCATTAATACATTCTCTAAAAACAAAATACAAAATGTATACTGGTTTAAAATAATTTAAAATGGTACATCTTAATTGTTTTAATTAAAACCTATGTTTTAAATAAAAACATTTAAAATCTACTTACTTCTACACAAATACAAGCCTTTTCCTTTTCAAATACTTTTAACACCATCTAGTGGGTAAATCCAACTGATACAACAAAAATTCAACTCAAGGTTTGTCCCAGGAACAAGTGGGAACTTATGTGCTTTTGTTAAAATAGTGTCCTTAAAGCCTAGCTGCCCTAAGCTTCAGGATCGGAGCTAAGGAAACTACATCATTTAACCCCGGTGACTTACTGGCATCCAACATTACTGCTAGTATAGTTCTCTATACTCTATTCTAGTTTCCCCACATCCCTCCCCTAAAATCCTTGGGAATCTCCTCTAAAACAAAGAACTAAAACTTAGCCGAACCACACTCTAAGGTGTGTTTATATAGAGCAATAAGATTTTTGGTGTGGGGGCAAGATGCACTCAGATTTATGCTAATTTGATTTTGTCAGAT
Organism: Protopterus annectens; assembly: GCF_019279795.1. Taxonomy (NCBI): domain Eukaryota; kingdom Metazoa; phylum Chordata; order Ceratodontiformes; family Protopteridae; genus Protopterus; species Protopterus annectens. The sequence continues at coordinate 1,843,957,488 of NC_056735.1, forward strand.
TGGGAGGAAAATATGTCATTAATAGCCAATACAAGGATAGTTGGATACTATATAAGCATTTTCTAGATGATATAGTTATTTTTGGACAGGGGAGTTTGAAAATTTTTTAGAATTTTATCAATCTATTACTGAGTCTACTGATTTTATAATGTTTCCTTACAATGTTGGATATAGGGGAGTAAATTATTTGGATGTTAACATTTATAAGGATGGGTGTAAATATGGGTCAAATGTTTATACAAAGAAAACATATTCAAATTCTATCCTTCATTTTACTAGTGCACACCCGTTTCACCTGAAAATGGGCATTATTAAAAGGACAGTTTGTTAGGATTAGCAGGATGACCTCAGATGAGAAGGAGTTCCTTAGGGAATGTGAAGTTTTAAGAAATATGTTCATTGACCAAGGTTATCCAACTAATTTAATTTCTGATGTATGGTGTGAGGTAGTGAGGAATAGGGGAGACAAATTTGCCCCTATTTTGGGTGTCAGTGAATGTGCCCCTGTAAATGACCATATGAATGATGTTACTCAAAATGATGAAGAAAGAATGGATAAAAGATATAGAACTACATTTGTGACAGACTTTAGAGGGGATTCTGGTGTTGTTAGGAAGATTACGGAAAAGGAATGGAGGAAATTTGGTAGCATCTCAGACCCTAAATTGGACTTTAATATGTCACTTCAATGTATTTTTAAGAAAGGTAGGAGTATAAAGGATGAATTGGAAGGCTACAAAAGTATGGGGGCTAGCCAAGGTAGGAATAGGAAAGGTACATTCAAGTGCGGCATGTGTTCACAAGTGTCCCTATATCAGTAATACAGACAGCTTATTTTTGGAATCAAGAGATAAGAGAATTATAGCAAAAGGATACAACACATGTCAGTAGTGGGGTGGTTTATATTGTAACATGCGTTTCCTGTCAAGCATTTTATGTAGGAAAAACTGAAAGAAAGTTAGGAAAGAAAATATATGAACATACTAATGCCATACAGACCAAAAATCTTAACGTTCTATATAAACACACCTTAAGAGTGTGGTTTGGCTACGTTTCAGTTCTTTGTTATAGATGAGATTCCCAAGGATTTTAGGGGAGGTATGTGGGAAACTAGAAGAGTATAAAGAACTATACTGGCAAATAATGTTGGATGCCAGTAAGTCATCAGGGTTAAATGATGCAGTTTCCTTAGCCCCTCTCCTGAAGCTTAGGGCAGCTAGGCTTCAAGGACACTATTTTAAGCACATAGGTTCCCACTTGTTCCTGGGATGAACCTCGAGTTGAATTTTTGTTGCATTGACAGGATTTATCCACAAGATGGTGTTAAAGTATTTCAAAAGGAAAAGGCTTGTATTTGTGTTGAAGTAAGTAGATTTTAAATGTTTTTGTTTAAACATATTCTAGGTTTTAATTAAAACAATTAAGATGTACTATTTTAAATTATTTTAAACCAGTATACATTTTGTATTTTGTTATTAGAAAATGTATTAATTCATTTAAATAGAATTTATTTATTTTTACATGGATTTTTTAGATGGATGTCATTTGCGATTATTAATGTGAACATTTTCTGACTGGTTCTGGAGAAGGATTTTTATTGGTGGGTCTGGTTTTGGTGTAAATGTCAGCAAGTGTTTTAATTGTGTTTTCAGATCTGATGAAGTCTTTCGCCGAAAACGCTGGTGATTTTGTTAAAGCGTTTATGTGCTGTGTGTTGTGCTTTTTGCAATAAAGCCTTCTTCCCATTACTGTGCTGCTCGTTTTTGTAGGGGCCCTTCCGAGTGCCTTTTGCGGCTTTATAGGTATACATTGCCTTTCAAAAAGAAAGTACACTTAATTAATACAATCTTCTTCCTTTGGCTGCTCCCGCTAGGGGTCGCCACAGCAGATCAACTGTTTCCATTTCCTCCTGTCCTCTGCATCTTGCTCTGTCACACCAACCACCTGCATATCCTTTCTCACCACATCCATAAACCTTATCTTAAGCCTTCCTCTTTTCCTGTTACCTGGCAGCTTCATCCTTAGCATCTTTTTCCCAATATACTCTGCATCCCTCCTTAGCACATGTCCAAACCAACATAATCTTGCCTCTCTGGCTTTGTCTCCAAACCTTCCAACCTGGGCTGACCCTCTAATATACTTATTCCTAATCCTGTCCATCCTCGTCACACCCAGTGCAAATCTTAACTTCTTCAACTCTGCCACGTCAAGCTCTGACTCCTGCCTTTTTGTCAATGCCACTGTCTCCAACCCGTATAACATAACTGGTCTCACTACCCTCTTGTAGACCTTCCCTTTCACTCTTGCTGGTACTAGTCTGTCACAAATTACTCCTGACACTCGTCTCCACCCACTCCATCCTGCCTGTACTCTCCTCAACTCTCTTCCACACTCACCATTACTCTTAACTGTTGATACCAAATACTTAAACTCATTCACCTTCGCCACCTCTACTCCCTGCATCCTCACCATTCCTCTATCCTTCCTCTCATTCACACACATATATTCTGTCTTAGTCCTGCTGACCTTCATTCCTCTTCTCTCTAGAGCATATCTCCACCTCTCCAGGGTCTCCTCCACCTGTTCCCTACTCTCACTACAGATCACAATGTCATCTGCAAAAATCATAGTCCACGGGGACTCCTGTCTGATCTCATCTGTCAACCTGTCCATCACCATTGCAAATAAGAAAGGGCTCAGAGCTGATCCTTGATGTAATCCCACCTCCACCTTAAATGCATCCGTCACTCCCACCGCAGACCTCACTGCTGTCACACTACCCTCGTACATATCTTGTACTACTCTTACATACTTCTCTGACACTCCCAACTTCCTCATACAATACCACAACTCCTCTCTAGACACCCTGTCATATGCTTTCTCTAAATCCACAAAGACACAATGCAACTCCTTCTGACAATATGGATGGGAAAAATATCATGCATAGCTAGTGTATATTATGTTACCAAGAGAATTGGAAAAGCAATTTCTTGAAATAATTTTTAAATTTATATGGTGATCTAGGTTAAACGCAGTTAAAAGTGAAGTGTTATATATGGATACGTAGGATGGGGGGTTGGATTTATTGAACCCAATAGTATACTGGCCTTTGCTTAATCTATATAAGGTATCAAAATGGTTAAATGGAAAAGATAAGTTGGTAGTAAGAATATTTAAGAAAAAAATATGAAAAGGAATGGAAATTAAATAAAACTGGGAGTGAGAATGGCGAAATAAAGATGTACCAAATAAAAATAAAAATATGGTATTTATAGAAGGGATAGGAGAAAATAGGAAAATATGGTGTAAAAATTATAATGATGCAAAATTATTGTGCGACTCCACGGGGACATCTAACAGAAAAGAAAAGAAATGCCATAAAGCAAAGAAATAAATGATGCGTAAAGAATGTTGTATGTCAAGATTTTTTATGGAGGTTACAAGTTAATAGGTTGCCAGGAAAAGTAAATATGCCTTATAAAAAAATAATTGAAAGGGCATGTCATTTCTGTGGTGAATTAATTAAAAATGGCAGAATATTTTTAAACATGTAAGAGTTAAAAATTTGTGTGAAAAATAATAGAAAAGAATATTGTGAGAGAATTCTAGGATTATAAACAGAGAAACATAGATATAATTGAATACGGATTTTTATGAGAAATGTAGTAAGGGATGTATTAGAAATTTGGATAGAAAAGGGTATTATATTGTATGGATAATATGAAATGAAAGACTGAATGAGATTATATTACAAAACATAATATGGAAAATCAAATGGTGGTTTTGGAAAAAGGAGTGGGGGGTCTATACAAATGTAATTTTGTTAGTGATGGAGGAATATAAACAATGTAATTTTTGTAAATATGTAAATTTGTATATAGTTGTATAATAAAGGATCCCATACCTCTTTTGTCTTGTTTTACATCATGATTGCTAGGTGGCGATAGAGACCTGCTGCTGATTTGGTTATGAGAACCGAGTACAGTGAGATCATATTTTGATTTCAGATACTCCTACCAGTCCCATCTCCTCTGCGGTGTAGAGAGAGAGCACTTGGGAAGGACATTCCCCTATAGTATCTTAATCTGCTCTGTTTCCTCCCTCTCCAAAAAAAATGCACTTCATCTGCTTTACTGTATTTGTGTTTCTTCCTACTTTATTACCTTATTTTGCTTTTGCCTCTTCTTAAAAGTACTCAATTGAATTTATTCTGCTGCCTTTATTACTGCTTGTTAGTAGCCTGATTAAATTGTAACTGTTACTTTAAGGCCCTTGGTTTAAGCACTTGGGCTTCAAACCAGTTGTTTTATATTAAGAAGGTTTGTGGTCTGCACTCTTGTGGGAGGAGAGACTAGATTCTGCCCTTCTGAGCTGGGAATTTCTGGTTAAAGGCTTACTGTGCATGCTTACTTGAACGGTTTCTTTCTGAAATCGGTACGCCTTGTTTGCTGTAGCACAGACTAGATTCAAGCTGGCTGGATCTAGCTTTGTTTGTGTAACTTATGCACTGATCCAGGCTGTCTTTTTTGCAGAAGGTTTCTCTGTACCCTAGTGGCAGGACTGTGCAGCTAGAACTTGTCTGGTTGAAGACTGCTGGAACAGGGCTCAGTTTTGAGCTTTTTAAATGGTTAATTGGGTAAAGTGTTGTTTTGATTGTATCTGCTCTATTTTTCTGAAAAAAAAATATATATATATATATATATATATATATATATATATATATATATACTTGTTTCCCACCTTTCTGAACTAGTATAGTCCAGTTTTCAGGTTATTGCTGAATCCAGGGCTGTGTTACAAGTTTCTGTGTTGCCCATACCTTACTTGGATAGAAGGAAGTTTCTCTGTTCACCTGTGAGAGAGGGGAGCTTTGAGCAGCCTATCTGTCCCTGCAGGAGTGGTTTCAGCCCAGAAGTTAGTAGTTTATTGGCCATTTTGAGCTAATTTCTATCTCTTTTACCTCCCTGCTATAAAAAATGCATTTGTGCAGTTTTTGCACTTGTATTCGGCACAGTAAGTGCCTTCCAGGTGTTCTGCAGAGTCAAAAGAGTGACTTTGGAGTGATTAAGCATAATTTTTCTGCTTTTCTTGCTGTCTTAACTAATTCTGCCTAAAACGCCAGTTCTTTTAGCAAATCTGTGATTTAAAAAGTTTGTTATTGCTACATATTGTACTTATTTGCTGCCTGCACTTGCATTAAGTCATTTTTGTGTTTAAATAATCTGTTTAACTGTTGTAGGCTACTCACTGAAGTGTGATAGCCTTTTCCTGTGCATTTAAAGTGTTGTTTTGATTGTATCTACTCTATTTTCTGAAAAAAAAATATATATATATACTTATTAACCGCCTTTCTGAACTAGTATAGTCCAGTTTTCAGGTTACTGCTGAATCCAGGGCTGTGTTACAAGTTTCTGTGTTGCCCATACCTTACTTGGATAGAAGGAAGTTTCTCTGTTCACCTGTGAGAGAGGGGAGCTTTGAGTAGCCTATCTGTCCCTGGAGGAGTGGTTTCATCCCAGACGTTAGTAGTTTATCGGCCATCTTGGGCTAATTTCTATCTCTTTCACTTCCCTGCTATAAAAACCGCATTTGTGCGGTTTTGTGCACCAGGCAGTGCGGTTTAGCTAGAGTTAAACTATTCTCGGCGAAGTCTACTCTTGAATTTTTCCCTTGGAACTACACAAACCTTCAACTTTAGCACTCAAACCATTAATTTCACAGTCAAGCACTTGCTTAAAACTAATAGCAAGCACTAATTAACCCTATCACTAGACCCACCTATACTGTCCAGAAGGACAATGCTCTCTATTCGTTCCCGCCAGCCAATCAAAAAAACAGCTTATTCTACCTATTCAGGCATGTCCAAAGGGCAGATTCCGGTGTACTCACCAGTCCAACTGGTGAATCTGGGCATTTTGAGGCAATGTTACAACTGCCTCATGTACACAGACAACCCTCTCCTCCTACCACCAAACACTAATATATGCAATTATACAGCAAAACTGGAGGTAAAGCTCTCTCAACCCAAGACTGGAACTGACAGTCAAGAGGAGAAGGGTAATACTTGCAACACACTACCAGTCTCACATAGACCTAATAAACCAACACCGGCAAATAATACACATGAATACATGAAAACATACTCGGAGACTCTAAATAAAAATCTGCAAAAGCAACAGAGACCTCCAAAGCAGACATCCAAGCAACCTCCATACCCCATCACCAATCATGAAACACATACTTCACATAATCAGTGTGCCACGTGATCACAGCCCTTAATGCAAAATAACATACCCAACACACTAGTAATAGGCGACTCTATAATCAGGCACACTGATGTCCCACTAACTAGGCTGGACAAGGAGAAGGTTACAGTGAGCTGCCTGTCAGGTGCCAGGATCTGCCACATAACACAAGCACTCAGGTCACTCCAGAACAAGTACAAATACAACTCTGTCATTGTCCATGTTGGTGTGAATGACCCGAGACGCACCTCCCTGGACTACATGAAAAGAGACATGGAAGAGCTCTCTGATCATGTAGCCCAGGCCGGTATGGCCCTGAACCCGAGTAGCATCCTGCCACAGTATAAAGAAAAAAATGATCAATTTCAACAATTGGCTAAGTTTCTGGTGTCATTCAAAGGGGATCCAGTATCTGTCCATCTGGGATGACATGCTCAACAAGCCACGTTGCTTCGCAAGAGATGGCTTGCACCTGTCACCCTTAGACTTTCGAATACTGGACAAGGCTCTTGCCACCCCCATAGTGCCTTTTTTAGGCAAGGCTCAAAGGACAAACCCACCACCATAAATAGCACAAGTAACCAAAAACTGAGGGTAATGCTAATCAATGCCAGAAGTCTAAACCTCAAAATGCATGCACTCGAGGCACTCTTCAGTATAGAGAACATCAACATCTGTGCAGTAACAGAACCTGGTTTAAGGCTCCTGAGAGCACCCCAGCACTACTAGGCTATAACTCGTACCATAGCTTTCGGCCATAGATCCAAAACTGAAACACAAAAGGTGGGGGTGTATCCATATTCATCAAGGATACCCACACCTCCAGGTTAGTGGCACAGCACAATGCATCAGAGATCATCCATGTGCAACTAACAACGGGCAAAACTGCAATCCATTCCACATTTCTGGAGACACTGGGAAATATGAAGGTCCTACCAAACACCCTAATACTGGGTGATTTAAATTACCCAAACATAAACTGGGAGAACTACTCAAGTACTAACTCCCTTGCCCAACGCTTCCTAGAATTTATAAACTAGAACGCCTTGGATCAACTGGTCAACACCCCCACCAGAGGGAACAACATATTGGACCTGGTCATCACCAACATGGGCGACCGGTGTTCCACACCAGAGGTCAACCCCTCGCTGGTTAGATCAGACCATAGACTAATCACTCTGGATATCCACATTCCCTCCCCACCCCCAATCAAGGAAACCATCATGAAAAACTTTTCAAAAGCAAACTTCATATTACTTAAGACCGAGGTGGAAAGGTTCACAGCCCCCATGCTAAAGGACAATGTTGTCCAAGCTGCTGAAACCTTTACAAAGGCACTCTATGAGCATCTGCAGGAATGCATAGATCATGCTATCCCAAGTAAGACCAAGACTCACTCCTCCAAGAAAAGGAAACCAATCTGGTGGACCCCTGCCATAAGCAAGCTATACAACAGGAGGAGGAAACTAGTACAGAAAAGAGTAAAATCCCAAGAAGGAAAGACATCCCTGATCAGCATCAGCAAGAACCTACGATCCCTCATTAAATCATCCAAGGCTAGTTTCGAAAGAAAAATTGCCAATGACTCCAAAAATAACCACAAAGCGTTCTTTAGCTATGTCATGAACCTAAGTGGAAACTCTCAGATCTGCTCTGAGTTGGTGCAGAACGGCACAAAATACACTGAACTGACTGATATTGTCAACATTCTGGCAGACAGGTTTAGTGCAAACTTCACCACCCTCTCACCCCCTAAAGGGCCCATAACCATGCAAGAAGAATGTAGGGCCCTGTCAATCACTGACACATAAGTTAAAACAGCCCTATCCAAAGCCAAAAACACAGCTTCAATGGGACCGGACAGTGTCCCAAGCTGTGTCTTACAAGAACTCCAAAATGAACTAACCCCTCACCTAAACACACTGTTCAAACTCAGCCTCACTACAGGCTACATACCCACAGAGTGGCATACAGCAACAGTTATCCCGCTCCACAAAGGTGGAGCCACAATGGACCCCGGGAACTATCGCCCTATAAGCCTGAATAGCCTGGTCTGCAAGGCTATGGAATGCATCATCATGGAACTCATTAACAGAGAGATTGGGAACCTCCAAACCTTGGACCCTACCCAGTTTGGCTTTGTTAAGGGCAGATCATGCCTCCTAAACCTGGTGGACTTCTTTGAGACGGTTACTAAGGCATTAAACGAGGGAAAGGAGGTCCACACAGCCTACCTAGACCTCACAAAGGCTTTCAACACCATTCCTCATTCTAGTATTATAGATAAGCTCACCAGTTTGAACATAAACCCCTACAGCATGAGATGGGTTGCCAACTGGCTCATGGATAGGGCTCAGTCCTAGGACCCCTCCTGTTCAGTATATACTTCTCAGAGGTACAGGCAAGCATAGGACTATGGCTGACCAAGGTCGCAGAGGACTGCAAACTAGGGACCATAATTGATTCTCCGGCTGATATAGACACCCTCCAGATGGGTCTCACTGAGACGGATACCTGGTGTCAAAATCATGGCCTCAAGCTAAATGCCAAAAAGTGCATAGTCATCCCCTTTGGAAAAAACAAAGTACCCATGAACTACCACATAGGTGGTAGTCTCCTAAATACAGAAAATGTAATAAGGGATCTGGGGACCCAAGTAGATAGTAATCTCTCCTTTGATAATCATATTGCCAAGGTGGTTAGAAAATCCTACATTGTGGCCCATCTAATCACAAAAGGGTTCGCATCTAGAACAAAAGAGATTATTGTGCCTCTCTACTCATCACTCATTAGACCCATCATAGAATACAACGTCCCATTTGGGATGTACCTTACAAGACACCTGCAACAGCTGGAAAGACCATAAAAGTACCTCAACAAGAGGATTACTGGCCTCAAACAGATGCCCTATGCAGCCTGACTCAAGAAACTCCAGCTGTACTCCGTTGCATACCGCTTACTCAGAGGTGATCTCTGCCTGACATACAAGGCCATGTCCAACCCAGAATTGATGGTCATGCTCCACCTAAAAAAAAACAAATCCCAGAGAGCCACACGCTCTAGAGATATAAACCTCACCACAATGATAAATAGGACATGCTGGAGGGATAGATTCCTGTCCCAGAGACTCTCCATGCTTTGGAACAGGATTCCAATATACATCAGGCAGAGCCCCTCACTAACACTCTTCAAGAGAAACCTTGAGGGGTGGATGGGAAACAGAAAATTTACCCTGGGGATCACTGCAGTGGCTCTGCTGGACAGTAGCGCCGGGAACTAATGGCTCTGCTGGACAGAGGCACAGGGAACTAATCTAAGGGGTGGCGAAAGCCAACACATTCTGGTTAGGCTTATAAATGCCCTTGGGCAGATAGCCTAGTACTTACCTATGAACCTATGAACATATTAATGCTAATATAGATATTAAAATCTGGTTAGATCTGCTAGTACCTTTCAGCACTACAAAAATGTCTTTAATAAGATAGATAAGACTGTCTTTAATACATGGGAAATAAATAATTTTATATGCTGGAAACTATGTATTAACAATCAAAAAGTGTCAGATGTCCAGTATATAATGAATAAATATGATCTGCTTTCATACGATTGGCTAGTGCTTCAAAGTGTATTAACATACAAGACCTATGTAGAATGATTAATAATTCTTCTTTTAAGAATGAACCTAAATTTATAAAATATCTAAATGAAATTATTTATAATAATCATAATATGGAAAATGCAACATCTAAAGTATATAAAATTCTAATAAGCTATAAAGCTAATCCTCAACAGAAATTTTGGAATTAAATTACTAAAGGACATTCATTAAATATACCCTTAGAAAGCAAAACTAACATGTTGCTTTCAATTAAATTAACATCTAACACAATTTTGGTGAATCTACACATGGAAATGTATGCATAGAGCATTTTATACACCTGATAAACTAGCCAATCTCTGTTCTTCCAATAATGCTACTTGCTAGAGATGTTTACAGAATTGTAAAGTAGACTGGATACAAATTTTTCATGATTGTATTTTTGTTGAAAAATACTGGAAAGATAACTTTTTACAAGCCATATATGCAGATTCGTTTATTTTAACTAAAGCTTTAATTTTGTTGAATATAAATGAAAACTAAGAAATGAAAAAAGAAAATACGTATTTACTACGGAAAATCCTAGCTGCTGCTAGGAAATGCATCTCCAGAAAAATGGAAATCCAATTCTGCTCCTATCTGTGAACAATTTTTAACATTATTAAATGAAACAGCAATATTGGAAATCAAAATCAAAGAAATGAGGATTTACCCAAAACTATGGAGCAACAATCCATGGAGAAAGATTTTATCCCTTATTGAGACTTTAAAAATGAACTCTTGACTCTTCCTAAAAACGTAATGACTAATGTTTAAATATGTTGAATCAGAAAGGTTTTTGTATAAATGTAATTTCAGGCCAAATGTAAATAATGTATATACTTTTTTTTTTCTTTTTCTTTTGCTGTTTAAATTTATTTGGAATCTATGTTAACATATTTGTTACATTTGAAAAAAATAATAATAAAAACTTTTGAGTAAAAAAAAAAAAAAAAGAAATCCAAGATACATGATGCCATGAGAGATTGAGCAGTCTGTGTTTTGGAAGAAGCAGATCAAGAGGTGACTGATATCAATGGAAATTAGAAAATTATTATAATAGTGTTAAAAGGAGGTGGATTACCACACAGGAATTACTGAACCTGAAGGAACAAGAACAAAGTGAACCTGAAAATATAGCAGGGCATGTTATAAATGTGGAAGCAGAAGAAATGACAGTTTCAGTGGGGAAAGTAGTGACTTTTGGTGATAAAGGAGCAGAAAACACTGCTGTGTGTTTGGCTGGTGGAGTAACCAAAGGCACATACAGTATATACAAAAATCTCATGTTGATGCTGCTAGAATGGGAAAACAAAAAGATGTGGCAACAGAAGGAAAGATACAACAACAGACTTGTAAGTGAACAACTCAGACCTAAGAAGCCTGTGGTCAGAATTAAAACAAAAATGACATTCAATTAAATAGACATGTTGTGAAAAATACAATTTTGCCTTTTAGATTTAATATAAAATATAAGATCATTAATACATCTGGGGGGCAAGGACTTCTGTGAAGTGATTTTTGAAACTTTTGGTTTAATAGAAAAAAATGTGCGAGGTGAGAAAGAAACAAGAGACATCAGCATGGAAGGACTATACATTTTAAATTCTGGACTACAACTTAAAACAAAAATGCATGTATAATTCAGAACTGATGATATTGACAATGGTGATAATTATTTTTCTGTTTGTAAAGAAGTGCATGATAATAAATATGGAACTTGACAAAAGAAATGCATAGACAGGCTGGGGAGTAGGAGTTTTTAGTAACATTAAATATGTTAGAAGGAAGCGTGTAGCATATTCAAAATGTAATAACTGTTAATGAAAAGTGGGGACTATGACATACTGAGGCTAACCAAAGTACGTTTTATGGAGATAAAAGGCATTTAGAACAAGATTACGAAAAAAGAAAATTTAGATCATGTGAAGAAAAGCATCATACAGTTAAAAACTGTGAATCTAAGTGTAGTAAATGCAAAGCTTAAGGACATTTTTTCAGTCTTGTTTACAGGGTGAATAAGTAACTGAAGAAAATATTGAAAATAATAGCAGAGAAGATAGCATATAAAATGTTATGGGAGCCGATACAGAAGAACATATAATAAATTCAGTAGAAATTGAGTTAAATATTGGGAAAATATGGTATTCAGGCAGAGAATAACTATGAACTGTTGGGAAGTGATGTAGACGAGGAGGGTGGAATGTAACACAGGATAAGAACAAGAACGTAATGAAAAGTCAATAGGAGAAAGGGTAAAAAGGAGAAAGAGGAAAATAAAAGTTGGAAAAAGAAGCAAAGAAAGGAAGAGATGATGTAAAGATATTAGGTGTTAATTTGAACAGTATTAGAAATTATACTGAGGGCTAATGGTAATTGAATGTTGTAAGAAGGTGAAAGTAGGTAACATATCTTGGTATTTAATAAGCATATAATAACAGGAGAAAATGGATAGAATTGAGATATTGCAGGGAAAGGATTATATGGTCTGTAGCAAATGAGGAATGTACAGGGATTTTGATAAGAAATAAAACACTACATGTTACAATAACAATATGTGGTAGGATGGTGATGGGTGATATAAGAAAAGGAGAGAGATGCAAAGATTATCTACAATTATGCCTATACAAATATAAAACAGGCATGAAAAATGTTTGAGATCTTTAAAATATGTTTATTATTATTATGGCAGGAGACTAGCTATAACTTAAGGATGTAAAAGATGAAAGTAACACAAGATGTGAAAGTACTAAAGAAAGTTATAAAATGTGGCGTACAGGTAGGAGAAAGATTGAGTGGATTTGTCAAAAAAAGATCGTTAAAACAGAGATAGATTATATAATATGTTCTGATGGAATGGAAGAAAGATAATGTGGTATGAAAATGACTGAGTTTTCTAATCACTGAACTGTGTGGGCAAGAAAAGCTGAGAATAGAGAGAGATAATAAAAGAAGGAAAATGAATACAAAGGTTAACTAGAAGCCAGTAAGATAGACGGAATGAAGCTGAGAGTATGGGAAGAACATATGACAATGATGGAATTTTATGAAAATTGGCGTATATGGCATGTAGAGTTTACACAAAAGTATAAGAAAGTAACTGTAATGATAGAAAATAGAACAGAAAGAAAGATAAAAATGAATACAAAGAAATAATGGAGGAGCTTCTGGTACAAACTGAGAAAAAATGTAACAGAATAAGAATGAAAGTTGTATGACAAAAACACAGATGGAACATGTTATTATTTAGGGGTTTTTTTCTTAAAAAGGTTAGAAAGATGATGCATCACCTTCTTTAGGAAAACAAGAGAGAATGAAGGAAGAACTGATGCAGCTAATGAACAGGGTGGTATAAGATATAAGCAAAAAGAGATAATGGAAATAGTGGATATACTTGTAGATGAAATCTAAGAAAAAGAAAAAAGCTGAGAAAATGGAATAATTTGTTAAAGGTGGGAGTACTAATGCAGAGCTGGAAAATGAGATTACTGTGGAAAAATGCAGAAAGTGATAAGTGAGAAAAGAGTCAGCACCAGGATTATCCTGTATCCAGGACTGTATGTAAGCTTCTGAGCCTCCCCAAGCCTTTCTGTGTTGGAGGGAAGCCTTCTAGCCTATTGGTGCAAGTGGTAAGCACTAGGTAGCCTATCTACCACAAGAGGAGTGGCTTTTGGCCCAGAAAGTAGCCGTTTGGGCAGTTTTTTCCATCTCTTTCAACTTCTGGTTTAAAAGCCCGCATTTGCACTTGTTTCACACCTTTCCTGTAACTAGCCTAGTCCAGATACAGATTTGCTGCATCCAGAACTGTTTGTAAGCTTCTGAGCCCCCCAAGCCTTTCTGTGCTGGAAGGAAGCCTGCTAGCTAATCAGTGGGAGTGGTAAAAAGAAGTTATGTCTTACCATAACGTTCCATCTGTATTGTTGATCCTCATTCAGTCATTACGCATGGGTATCGGTTCCGACCTCGGAACCGAGCTGGCCATTTTCCAAGCTTGCGTCAGCTACAAACTCTTGAGCTAAACTCTTACCCATAATCCCCCTCTCCCTGCTACCTCAGACTGAGTTTGCAAGTCAAAAGAAGGTAGAGGCTACCTCTGGTCAAATGACCTAAGAGAACGGGATGGTGAGATCCACTAGAAGCCGAAGGATGGAGGGTCATAATGACTGAACGAGGATCAACAATACAGACGGAACATTATGGTAAGACATAACTTCTTTATCAGATATTGTTAATCCTCGTTCATTCCTTACGCATGGGACAGAGTCCCCAGCTACCTCTATTCCTGGGAGGCTCTCATGGAAGGACATTCCTGAGCACCATAGAACCAAAAGATGCTCTTCCCCTGAAGGCCAAATCCAATTTGTAATGATTGATGAAGGTATAAGGTGTAGCCCAAGTTGCAGCTGCACAGATGTCATGTAAAGAAGTTCTGGCATGGAAGGCAGCAGAAGTTGCCACCGACCTTGTTGAATGAGCTTTCATGGTAGTAGGCAACGAGATATTACATTGTGTATAAATGAAGGTCACACAGTCCTTTAACCATCTAGCTAATGTGACCTTAGCATCAGCAGATCCTAATCTAGGTCAAGAAAAGGCCAAAAATAATTGGTCAGATTTACGAAAGGACCTAGTACTGTTTAAGTAAAAACGGATTTGCCTGTGGACATCTAGGGTATGTAGGCAATACTCTCCTCGGTTTGAATGATTGGGAAAGAAAACTGGCAATTCAATGGTTTGATTAATAGGCATTTCAGATATCACTTTTGGCAGAAATGAAGGTTTAGTTCTCAGACACTCTCTCTATGAAAAATCAAGTATGGACTCTTGATACACAAAGCTTGAAGCTCAGAGATATGTCTGGCAGAAGTAATGGTGACCAAAAACAAGGTTTTCCATGATAAATGCTTGAGGTCACAAGAAGAAGCTGGTTTGAAGGGTGGCATTGTCACAGCTTGTAGAACTAATGATAGATCCCATGGCTGAATAGGTTCTCTAAAAGGTGGCTTCAGATGATTCACACCTTTTATGAAGGTCTTGCATAATTTCTGAGACATAAGAGAGGAATCTTGGACACCCTCATGGAAATTAGAAATTGCAGCCAAATGAACTCTAATGGTAGAGGCAGACAGACCCGATTGGAAAAGGTCGGCCAGATAGTCTAGTATTATCGACACTGGTGCTGAGAAGGGATCTACTTGTTTATCTTTCAGCCAACAGGTAAATCTTTTCCACTTGCTTAGATAAGTAATTCTAGTGGAAGATTTATGAGATGCAATGAGGATGTCACGTACTGGTAAAGAAAGATCATTCTGCCTGGCAATCAAGGGAATTGGAGTAGCCAAGCTGTGAACTTCAGGCTGTTCAAGTTGGGATGAATCAGGTTCTGTGGATGTTAGATCAACTCCAGGGTTGGATGGAGAATCCATGGTCGATCTAGTAGGTGAGACCAAAGGAAGGGGAACCAAATCTGATGAGGCCAATATGATGCTATGAGGATCACCTTGCTCTTCAACCAATGGGCTTTCTTCAGAAACTGGGGAATGAGGGGAAAAGGTGGGAATGCATAAAGAAGACCCAAGGGCCAATCGTGGACTAGAGCATCCCTGGGTGACTGCCCCAGAGGGGGAATCAGGGCGAAGTAGTTGCTGCATTTGTAGTTGGTCAGGGATGCAAAGAGGTTGCAGCAAGGATGGCCCCAGCGGTGGAAGATATCCGCCGCTATCAACGGATTCAGGGACCACTCATGAGGTTGTAGAGTGCACCTGATGAGTCTGTCTGCTATCACGTTGGAACTCCCGGGAATGTGTGTTGCTAGAAGAAAACGGTTGGTAGCCATTACCCATTGCCATATTCTCATGGCCTCTCGACAAAGGGGGTAAGATTTGGTTCCATGTACCAAATCACCGCCATGTTGTCTGATTGAATCGCAATCGTTCCAGATGGCAGCAGGGGATGGAATGCTTGCAACGCCAAAAGCACCGCCCTCAGCTCTAGAACATTTATATGCAGATGGGCCTCCAGTTCAGACCAAGTGCCTTGGATTGTCTGTACCTTACATAGCCCCCCCACCCCATTAGGGAGGTGTCCGTGGTCACTGTGGCCTTAGGTTGCTGGGGGGAGAAGGGGCGAGACCATTGTAACAGACTGTGTGTCATCCACCAATTTAAATCCTGTTTGCACCTGTGGGTTACTCGAATTTTGGCTGAAAGAGGATGCTGAAAAGGATACCAGTGGGTGAGCAGTAGCCATTGTAGAAGCCTCATAAGAAACATGGCCATGGGGACAATGGTGATGGAGGCTGCCATGGAACCCAACAACTGTAGGATAGAGTGAGCTGTGGATTTCTCCCTTGAAAGGATTGGATATCCGATAAAATTCTGTGCTCTGGAATGGCAGCACTGCAGTTCTTTGTGTCCATGATAACACCTATGAATTCTGTTGACTGAGATGGGGTGAGATTGGATTTTTGCCAGTTTATGGTTCTGCCTAGCCTTTGTGCAGTGAGGAGAGAGTATGCCAGGGCTTCTTCTATTCGATGTCTGGTGGGGGCGGAAATGAGCCAGTCGTCTAGGTATGGAAACACCTGGAATCCTTGAAGTCGCAAGTGAGCTGTGACGACTCATGCACTTTGTGAACACTCTGGGGGCTGTAGAGAGTCCGAAGGGCAGTACTCTGAACTGGTAGTGACTGGCTCCCGCACGGAAGCGCAGAAATCTTCTTGATGGCCTGTCTACTTTTATGTGGTAGTACACATCTTGAAGATCTATTGAGCACATCCAATCATCTTTTTTCCAAAAGTGGGAGGATAGACTGTATTGTGACCATCCGGAATTTTTGTACTCTCACAAACTTGTTTAATACACTGAGATCCAAAACTGGTCTCCAGTCCCTGGTTTTCTTAGGCACCAAAAATAGTCTTGAGTAGAATCCGGATCCTATCTGGTCTGGAGGGACTATTTGGATGACTGTCTTTCTTAGCAGCTTTTCTATCTCTAGTGCTGCTTCTTCCCTTTGACTGGGTGGAACGTCGGGAAGGGTTTTTGAAGGGGCAGGAGAATTATCGAAGGGGATAATGATAACCACTGGTTATAATCCTTTGTACCCAAGAATCGGTGGTGATGGTTAGCAAGGCAGAAGAGTACAAGGAGAAATGACCCCCAACCACCTCCAGAGGAAAGGAGTTGGGCCGCTCTTCAGGAGCACTGGTAGGATTGACCAGGGAAAGAATCCCTGGAACCCTGGTTACGTGGACCTCCTCTGCCCCAAAAGGAGTGTCTTCCCTGCGAGTTTACCGCTCTGCCTCTAGGGGAGAACTCGACCTGTGTGTCACAGGAAGGACCCTGAGATTTCTTGAACCATATCTTCCCACTCTTTTGGTTTCGGGAGAAAGCAAGTTAAGGGGAAGAATAACGGACATCTACTGCAGAAAGGGTCTTACTGTCCTGTTCACATCTGGCCAGTGTGCTTTTAACTTTGGGTCCAAACAATGAAGAGGCCTCAATGGGAGCATTAAGAAAGGAAGCCTTAAAGGGTTCGTCGAAATTGCACAAGCGCATCCAGGCGTGTCGTCTCAAGACCGCAGCTGAACCCGCTGCTTTAGCTGCTCCTTCTGATGCGTGAGATATCAGTCACATAGAGGAGTTAGATATTGACTCAATGGTGGCCATCTGAGAGGCCACTTTGTCATGGACCTCATCAGACACGGCACCAGCCAAGGTTTCGGAGAGCTTGGAAATCAGATCCCTTTGAAGCCTGGTAAAGTGTGCCATATAATTCAGGGACCTGATAGTAAAGGTCGATGATGCAAACGTGCGCTACCCTATCCTGTCCAGGGCCCAGGACTCTTTGTTACTCAGATAGACAGTCTGGCTTTCTTCTTCTGCCAAATCCTTTTTTGTTGCGGCGGCCGTCACCACCAATGCATCCACAAAAAGACCTTTTGACCAAT
The DNA here is from genome assembly GCF_019279795.1 of Protopterus annectens. Lineage (NCBI taxonomy): Eukaryota > Metazoa > Chordata > Ceratodontiformes > Protopteridae > Protopterus > Protopterus annectens. The sequence continues at coordinate 1,843,975,318 of NC_056735.1, forward strand.
GGGGATCCATAGCATGAGGGGACAAAATCTTATCTGGCCTCCGGGGAATAGCTTAGACGGTGTCAGGAGCCTTCCACGCATGCTACACGATAAGCCGGACAAGTTCATCGGCAGGTGGAGTAACCCAGGAGGTAGGGGGGCCGGGTGTGAAAAGCCTGCAGGAACAGAGACTCCTCAGAGGTCAGATTAGAGGACTGCCAGTCACCTCTCTGTTTCAGGACTTCGAGGATATCACCGAAGGATACCTTAGAGGGTGACCTTGGGGATCCTTCCCCCCATCAAAATCTGTCTCTTCAGTGAGGGACTCCTCTGTGGAGTCCATGTGCTTCCTCTTACACAAACTTTTCCGGTGGACTTCCTCAGCGGGAGAAGCTGGGGAAGACAGCGGAAAAGGGGTTTCCTGTGGGAAAATGTCCTGAGGCCCTTGCACCCGGTGTCCGCTCGGTGCGACTTGTGAAACCAGTGTACCAGAGGAGGTTGGAGGAATAGACAGTCCAGTATCGCCAGCAGCAGCGAAAGCCTTCTCCATCAGTTGGAAGGCTGGTCCACCTGAAGAGGAGTGAATGTCCAGGACAGGGGTCACGCCTCCCCTAAGTGGCTCAGCCTGCCGACCCGGAGTCCCCAGATGGCTGTGGAGCAGCAAATTATGCGTGTCACAACTGACATCCTGGGTCGTAGCAAAACTTTCCTGCCACGAAGGCAACTGTGATTCCTTAGTGAGATCCATAAAGGGAACCACAGAGGGGGAAGACTGTGCTATATCCATGGACTTCAAAGGCAATGAAGGAGGAGATTAAGAAGGGGTCTTTGGAGATGGGTGATCACCTCCCAAGGAAGGATAGGTCCTGGGGGTGGGATACCTCTGGCCAGGAGCACCTGATCCACAAGACTCAACACATAGTGTTCGGAAAGGCTTCTAGTGGACCTCACGGAGACTGAGGGAGAAACAGGCCTGTCCACAGAAGAGGCAAACTCGGTGCCCATCTCACCAGTCCGCACCGAGAACAACGGTGCTGAGAGAGACTGGACTACGGGTGTCTGCACGGAAGAAATCATCGGTGCCGAGGTCACGGTCTACACCGACACAGGGATCGTTGCCAATGTGGTTGTTCGTACCGTAGCTGGAACCGACAAAATTGGAGCCAACAATAGAGGTGTCTGTCCTGAGTAAGATGTCAGAGCCAACGTGGTCAAGGTCTGCGCTGACTGAGCGGTCGGTGCCGATACAGTAGTAATAGTCTGAACCGCGGAGCCCCTCGGTGCCGATATAGTGAAGGCTGCAGGAGAAGACGGAGCCAAGATCACTAATGGAAAGGAAGGCCTCTGTGCCAAAGGTCTAGGCACTGAAAGCACTGGGGCTGACTGAGTGAGCTCCAGAGCCAAAACTTTAGCCTTTTTAGGTTTTGGTTGGCGGGTGTCCCCAGCTGGGGATGAAGGCAAAGACTTAGCCTTAGTAGGAACATCCAAAATTTTCTTATGGGGTCTAGGAGGGGTTGAGGCCTCCGACCCAGAAATAGCCTCTGAAAAGGGAGATTTAAGAAGTCCCTTCAGCAACAACTTGTTTTTCCTTTCTAACAAGGTTCTATTAGAAAAATTTTCACAGATAGTACAGGGCAGGTCAACAGATAAATGAGACGCCCCCAAACAATAAACGCACAAAGAGTGTGCATCACATGTAGGTAATTTGTGTCCACAATCAGAACACCGTTTAAAACCCGGACTACCTTTCTTATCTGCCATGATAGAAAAAGTAGACAGTAGAAAGGGTACCAGCAATGGTACAAAAGAATACCCGAAGGTATGAAAAAAAGGGAAGATTACCAACGATGGTAAGGGGAGAAATACCTCGCGGTAAAATAGAGAAAAGAGAAGAAAAACTCAAGAAAATATGGTCGCTAGATGCGATATGGTAAAAAACAATGAAAAAGAAACTTTTCTGACAGAAAAAGTTATATAAATTACTATTCTGACAACAAATAACTATACTTAGCTCAACAGAAGCAGCTTGACACGACTGAATGGCAATGCGGCAAACAAAATCTGGGGTAACAGGAAGAGGGGGATTATGGGTAAGAGTTTAGCTCGAGAGTTTGTAATTGACGCGAGCTTGAAAAATGGCCGCCTCGGTTCCGAGGTCAGAACCGATACCCATGCGTAAGGAATGAACGAGGATTAACAATATCAGATGCACTAGGTAACTTATCTACCACATAAAGAGTGGTTTCTGGCTCAGAAATTATAGGTATTGGCCGTTTGGGCAATTTTTCCATCTCTCTCAACTTTCTGATTTAAAAGCCTGCATTTGCACTTGTTTTTTTCATGTAACTAGTCTAGTCCAGATACAGATTCTTAGTTTTACCACTTGAATTTGCTTATTCGTGCTCAGCACTTGTTCAGAACTTGCAAGCACTAAATAAGCTACAAATTACTACAGCACTCAACCTTCCTCATTACCTAGAGGAAAATGAGTTTTTTGTACTTACTTTCCTCAATTGCTTAGAGAAAAACAGCTCTTGTACTCACTTTCCTCACTTATCTAGAGGAAAATAGTTTTTTATTCAGGCATGTCCAAGGGTCAGCTCCCAGTGTTCTCTCCTGTCTATCTGATGAATCTGGGCATCTTGGGGCAATGTAGCAATTGCCTCATGTACACAGACAACCTTCTCCTCTAACCACCCAATATTACAACCTTTGAAAGATGCACTTATCTAGACAAACTGGAGGTAAAGCTCTCTCAAACCAAGACTGAACTTGACAGTCAAGAGGAGAAGGTAAACACTTGCACCACACCACACTCATCACATAGTCCCACTAAATCTACACCACCAAAATCTCAAACATAAAAACACAAAAACATTTGCGGAGGCTCTCAATAATAACCTGCTGAAGCAACAGAGACCTCCAAAGCAGAAACGCAAGCAACCTACACCCCCAACACAACCCAAATGACACAGCCCACAGACTCAATGTGCCACTCAACCACAGCCCATAAGGTAAAACAACGTACCCAACACACTAGTCATAGGTGACTCTATAGTCAGGCACACTGATGTCCCACTCATCAGGCTAAACAAGGAGAAGGTTACTGTCAGCTGCCTGTCGGGTGCCAGGATCCAGCTCATAACCCATGCACTCAGGTCACTCCACAACAAGTACAAATATGACTTTGTCATTGTCCATATTGGTGTGAACGACCTGAGATGTACCTCCCTGGATGACATGGAAGAGCTCTCCGATCTTGTAGCCCAGGCAGGTATGACTCTAGCCCTGAGTAGCATTTTGCCATCGCCCAGAATGATACCGCAGTACAAGGACAAAATGATTGACTTCAACAATTGGCTAAGCTTCTGGTGTCATTCTAAGGGGATCCAGTATCTGCCTGCCTGGGACGACATGGTAGAAAGACCACGATGCTTTGCCAGAGATGGCCTGCACCTGTTGCCCTGGGATTACAGATACTGGCTAATGCTCTTTCCGCTCCTATAGTGCCTTTTTTAGGCAAGATTCAAATGACAAATTGACCACTGTAACAGGAACAGGTAAGCAAAAACTGAGGGTAATGCTACTCAATGCTAGAAATCTAAATATCAAAATGCACTCACTCGAGGCACTCCTTAAAATGGACCAATATCTGTGCAGTGAATGAGACCTGGTTCGAGGCTCCAGAGAGCACCGCTGCACTACCAGGCTGTAACTCATACCACACTTTTCAGCTATGTAAACTGAACCAGAACATCAACGGTGGTGGTGTGTCTATATTCATTACGGATATCCACACCTCCATGTTAGTTGCTTAGCATAATGCATCCGAAGTTATACAGGTGCAACTAACTCTGGGCAAAACTGCAATGCAAATTGTAGCTTGCTACAGATCCCCCACCATGCCCCAGGATTCCCACTCCTCTTTTCTTAATATACTGGAAAACATTAGGGTTCAACCAAACACCCCAATAATGGGCAATTTCAACTACCCCACCATTAACTGGGAAAACTACTCATGCACCAACTCCTTTCGCTCAACGCTTTCTGGAATTCATAAATTCCAATGCCCTGGATCAACTTATCCACACCCCCACCAGGGGGCAACAATATCCTAGACCTAGTCATTACCAACATGAGTGACCGGTGTTCCACCCCTGAAGTCAACTCCTCATTGCTCCGATCCGATCATAAGCTAATCACCCTAGATATCCACATCCCGCCCCCACCCCACCCCCATTAAGGAAACTACAGTAAAAAAATTCTCCAAAGCCAACTTCATGCTTAAGACATAAGTGGTGAACTTCACGACACCCATGCAGATGGATAATACAGTTACGACTGCTGAATCCTACACAAATGCACTCTATAAGCACTTACACAAGTGCATGGATCGTGCTATCCCAAACAGAACCAAGATGCTATGCTCCAAAAAAAATAAGCCAATCTGGTGATCCCCCTGCCATAAACAAACTGTACAACAGAAGGAAGAAACTGTTGCAAAAGAGAGTAAAATCCCATGAGTGGAGGAGCTCCCTGGTCAGCCTCAGTAAGAAGCTGAGATCCCTTATAAGATCCTCCAAAGCTAGCTACGAAAACAAAATTGCCACTGATTCCAAGGACAACCACAAAGCATTCTATAACTATGTCACAAATCTCAATGGCAACACCCAGATCTGCTCTGAGTTACAGCACAACAACATGAAAATTACAGAACCAACTGATATTGCCAACGTCCCGGCAGATAGGTTCAGTCCTAAATTTAGCCCCCTCTCACCCCCTAAAGGGCCGATATCTATTCAGGAAGAATGCAGAGTCCCTGTAATCCCAACTACGCAGGTAAAAGCTGCACTCTCTAAAGCCAAAAACACTGCATCCATGGGACCGGACAACATCCCAGGCTGCGTTTTATACAAACTTCAGAACAAACTGGCTCCCCACCTAAGTACCATGTTCAGTTATAGCCTCACATCAGGATCTGTGCCCACTAAATGGCGCACAGCAACAGTTATCCCAACTCCACAAAGGGGGAGCCACCACTGATCCCAGGAACTATCGCCCTATTAGCCTGATGAGCCTGGTCTGCAAGGCCATGGAACGTATCATCAAGGAACTCATAAACAAAGACATTGGTAACCTCCAAACTCTGGACCCCACTCAGTTCGGGTTTGTGAAAGGCAAATCATGCCTCCTGAACCTGATCAACCTCTTTGAGGCAGTCACCAAAGCTGTAGACGAGGGTAAGGTGGTTCACACAGCCTATCTTGACCTCGCCAAGGCTTTCGACACCATCCCCCATTCTGGAATTAAAGCTAAACTCACTAAACTAGGTATAAATCCCAATGTCACAAGATGGGCTGCTAACTGGCTCACTGACAGAACCCACACTGTAAAAGTTGCAGACTCCAAATCTGACTTCAAACCAGTGACAAGTGGAGTACCACAGGGTTCAGTCCTGGGACCTCTCCTGTTTAGTATCTACTTCTCTGAAGCACAGGCTAACACAGAAGGCTTCTGGCTAACAAAGTTCACAGATGAATGCAAACTAGGAGCAATAGTTGAGTACCCAAATGATGTGGACATTCTATAGAAGGGCCTCACTGAGATAGATGCCTGGTGTCAGAGCCATGGCCTCAAGCTCAATGCCAAAAAGTGCATGGTCACCCCTTTTGTAAAAACTCTGTATCCATGAACTACCACATAAGCAGCAGTCTACTTAACACCGGATGTGTGATAAGAGACCTTGGGACCCAGGTGGACAGTAGTCTCTCCTTTGATAATCACATCGCCACATTAATCAGGAAGTCTTTCTACGTGGCACACCTCATCACAAAAGGGTTCTCATCCAGGAAAGAAGAGGGCATTGCTCCTCTCTATTCGAATCTCATTAGACTCATTATAGAGTATAATGCCCCTTTTGGAATGTACCTCATAAGGCATCTGCAGCAGCTGGAAAGGCTACAGAAGTACCTCACAAAGAGGATTACTGGCTTCAAACAGATGCCCTACACTGACCGTCTCAAAAAACTCCAGCTTTACTCCATAGCATACCGCCTACTCCGAAGTGATCTCTGCCTAACATACAAAGCTATGTCAAACCCAGAGCTGTTGGACATGGTACACCTAAAGAAATCCCAATCCCTCTGAGCTACATGCTCTAGGGACCTAAACCTTGTCACCACAATAAACAGGGCATGTTGGAGGGATAGATTCCTGTCCCAGAGACTTCCCATACTCTGGAACAAGCTACCCATCTATGTCAAGCAAAGCTCCTCATTAACACTTTTCAAGAAAAATCTTGATGAGTGGATGGGAAATAGAAAATACACCCTGGGAATCACGTCTGTGGCTCTGCTCAACAGAGGCACAGGAAAATAACTTTCTTGGGTGGCGTAAGCCAGGGAACCTTGTTGGCTAGGCTTACTTAGGCCCTTGGGCCGATAGCCTAGTACCTACTTATGAACCTATGAACCTATTAAATGGGCTAAGTTGTAAGTTTTACAAGTGAATGGACATGGAGGAAAAAAAGGTGGTTAAAGTACCAAATTAATGGGTAAACAATGAGATAGTGCAGGAAGAAATATGCAGTGGGGTGAAAAAATGTTTATGGGAAAAGGATGAAGGGAAAGACATACAAACCTATAACTTTAGGGAATGGTGACTATAAAGTATTTATGATAATAACACAAAAAGGATGCAAAAAGTTGAATAAAGTAACTGGGAGTATTCTGTTTAATGTAAAAGGGAGAGAAGTAAACAAAATGTTACCAATATGAAACAAAATTTAAAACAAAAATTGGGTAAGATTGGTTATGTGTGATACAGTGTTGGTACCTGGTAAAACAAGTCATGAGGTAATGTGGAAAAAATTATGTAATAAGTGAAAAATATTGGAAACAAAAATGTTATGAAAATTCATGGGTGAAGCTAGTGGTAAATAAATGTATGGGAAAATAGACTGGGTAAGAAGGGGAGTTAAGTAAGAGTGCAACTTAAATGTATTGTTTTAGTAAAGAATGGAATTATTCAAACGTTTATGTCAGAGAAGGATGAAATATGATGAAAGATGGGAAAGGAAACTGAGATACCAGTGTGTCTGTCTTATGCAGATCACTGTTATTACAGCAAAAATAAAATAGAGGAAAGTGTTACAACTGTAAATTTACTAAAAAGGGCAGGTTTAAGACTGAATAAAGGAAAAAGTAAAGGGGTGGTGAAATAAAACAGGAAGGAAAGCAACTGGTATATTAGGGGTTAAGTCTGAGGAATGTGAAGCCATACTGAATCAGTGGACTGTGAAACTGGAAGAAATAAAAAAAATACTGGCATAGTGGAAACATTTTAATTTATTATATAATAAAAATGTTTACGTGTTAAATACATTTTGGGTAAACTTGCTTATGTTAAGGGATATTTAGAGGTTTCCAGGAAGACTGGAAAATGAATTGCTAGATTTTTTACAGTTTTATTTGGGGTTTCAGACTGAATCATATTTAAAGAGAAATAGTATACAATAAAAAACAAGGAGGGGCATTATGTCTGATATTGCATCATTATGGGTTATTCATAATGTGAAAAATAGGGAGAATAAAATGGGGGAAATCGTCATATGAAATACATGAAAATACTTACATGGAAACAGGTAAAAAGGAAAAGGGAGGGATGAAAAAGAAACTAAGGAAAGAAAGGCAGTATGGGGCAAGAAAGGCTTTTACCAATATGCAGAAGCCCTTTTATGAGAGTTGTAAGCCATCCCTGGCAAAATAGAAAGTCTTAACTACCATCTCATCCCAGACTGACAGATACTGGATCTCCATAGAATGACACCAACTACTTAACCAAGTGTTACTGCTAATTAACTTCTCTTAGTACCTAGACATCATTCTTGGTAAAAACAAGATACTACTAAAGACCAGTTCATTTCCTGCAACTAACATATGTATAGTAAGTTCCCTCATGTTTCTTTTTATGTCACTCAGGGTGGAGTCCTCAGGTCATTCACTCCCACATAGTCCACCACTAGGTTGCAGCAATAGCTGTTCAGTTTAAGGGATCTTAGGGACCTCGTGATACTACATATCCCAGAATTGGACATGCAGCTTACAGTCGCACTGTTTTTATCCAACCTGATAAGAGTGGAGTCTGTATGCTTAACTGTAGAGTTACCTAGGACTAAAACATTTCCCTGTGAGGAAGAAGACTTAGTGGGCCTCAAGGACATAGCCCTACTTTCCTAGACATTCTTAGGTAAAGTAATGTCTTTCAGCTTTTCCCGGTTAGGGGTCACTACAGTGGAACTCTGGTCCACTAATGATTGGCAGTGGATTTTTACTGTGCAGAGTTGCCAGCCCGATGCCCAACCTTCAAAGAAGGCACACCCATTCACGCACGCACCTACCTGCATATCTTTAATGTCACTCGACCGTGGGAAGGACATGCAGACTCCACACAGAAGATGCTCCAGCCGAGAATCAAATGGGAGAACCTCTTGCTGTGAGGCGACAATGCTAACCGCTGCACCACCGCGGCTATCCTAGACACTCTTAGGTAATGTGCGGATTTGTAGCATGACTGAATGGAGAAGGAAGAGGTGTGCCAAAAGCTATGATCTTTTATTTTGAGTGCCTGGAGGCTTTCGTAAAATTTTCTATATAGCCTCAGCATAAGTTATGGGGTTAGTATTGCACTGCGATTATTGTGGAGGTATGATGCATACTGACAGTAGGCCGATTCAAGAGGTTTGCTTCCATATTTCTTAAATATTTACACCTTGAAACTGGAGTAAAAACCTAGTACACTCTGGTCTGATGGAACCTCTTGGATGGCTCTTCTTGACAACAGGCCAGGGACCTCTAAATTGTCACAAGTCTTTGATGGGGGTCAGATGTCTGGTAGAGACTGGGACTGTGGATGACAATGGGACGGACAAGGAATGAAATCGTTGCCCCTTATCCACTGGTCAAATGTTATGGCCATGTACACTTCCTTGTGGTGAAAAGGACAACTCCCAACCTCTTCCAGAGAGGAGGCACTTGGGTAAGTCCTCAGGGAACAAAATGCTGGCCCTTGGAAGAATGGCCACAGAATCCCTGGCCCAGTAGTCAGGGACCTCCATTTCTGGGTGGGTGGCCATTCTGAAATCCACTGTAATCCCTGTTGCCCTTGCTGGAACCTTTAAAATGACTATATTAAGTACATTTGAAGTCAAACCCCTTCTCTCAGACTGCGCTCTACTAGCAATTGCTTCTCTGTATTGGTCCCAAAACTACCTCCCCCTCATTTAACTAATCACACAAACTACTCCCTGTTCAGGCAATGAATCAAACAATCCTTACTCAAATAGTTTGAATGCAACTGTCCATCTAAATAAAATGTCACCTAAACCTATGCATCTCCAACTGAGCAGTATCTTTACCTCCCATATACCTGAACTACCCAGTTCACTCACTCATCCTGAACTGTGATTCATCTTAACATACTATTACAACTCTAAACCCACTGCACATACTCTTGTCCCCTCTTTCAACTTACTGGTCTCAATTACCTTTTCTAACTTAGCTTTTACTGCCCGTATCTCCACCACTTCAACTTTTCCTACTTTTTACTGTATTCTCCCCTTTTCTATGCCACTTATGTAACTGTACATATACTTGGCTTGCTACACTGTCTATGTATATACTGTGACAGATTTTCTATGCCTCCTACTATTATATGTATGCTGTACACCGTTTTGTTACATTATGATGTAAACTGAGCCGAGCCTCTAATAGGCTATTGATTGTTTATTTTTTCTGGGGTAGAACACTGATCACACACGCATGCATGCACACAAACACACATGCACGCACACGAAAACAAACAAACATAAATAAAAATAGTTGACTAAGCTTTGCTGGTTTTTAAAAACAGGTTGTGGCCATGTCTTCCGCTCTTCTCCACCTTCGGCCAACAGTAGCCCAATTTCCACCAGCACCCTGTAGGCTAACAGTACTGGTGGCAGTCGTTGTTAACCCGGGCCTCGACCGATCCGATATAAAAATTTTTCTTGGTGACTGCATGAAATGTTTTGGCAAAGTTTTACGCTGGATGCCCTTCCTGACGCAACCCTCCCCATTTATCCGGGCTTGGGACTGGCACAAAGAAATGCACTGGCTTGTGCATCCCCAGTGGCTGGGTTTTATATATATCTATATATATATATATATATATATATATATATATATATATAT